>NW_004524783.1:1787427-1800400 GCF_000260255.1 Octodon degus
TTTGTTTTGTTTTGTTTTTTGTTTTTTGTTTTTTTTGCCAGTGCCATGCTGATTTTATCACAGTAGCTTTGTAGTATAATTTCAAATCAAGGGTTATGATGCTTCCTGCCTTTCCTTTACTGCCCAGGATTGATTTTGTTATTCTAGATCTCTTCTGGTTCCAGATGAATATTAGGAATGTTTTATCTAGATATATGAGGTATACTAATGATACTGTCATTGAGATTGCATTAAACATGTATAACAATTTTGGGAGTATGTCCATTTTCACAATGTTTGTTCTTCCTGTCCATGAGCAAGGACTATCTTTCAATTTTATGAAATCCTCTTCAATCTCTTTTTTTCAGAGTACTGTAATTTTCAATGTATACATCTTTTTTTCCTTTATTATGTTTATTTCTAAGTATTTCATGTTTTTGATGTTATTGTGAAAGGCATGGTTTCCCTAATTTCTCTCTCAGTGTGTTTGTTCGTGTACAAAAATGCTACTGATGTTTGAGTGTTGATTTTGTATCCTGATATGCTCCTGAATTTGGTTATTAAGTCTGCAAGTCTTTTGGTGGAATTTTTGAGGTGTTCTATGAAAGGTATCATATCATCTGTGAATAATGATAATTTTAATTCTTCCTTTTCAATTTTTGTTTATTTTTCTCTCTTCTCTAATTACTAATGTTTCTACAACTATATTGAATATGAGAAGTGATAGGAGATGTGACAGTAGACTTTCTTGTGAAAGTGAAAACATTCAGTTTTTGTCTACTTACTATGATATTTTCTATTAGTTTGTCATTGATGGCTTTTGCCAGATTGAGGTAAGGACAATCTATTCTGATTTTCTTTAGAGTTTTTGGTCATGAATGAGTGTTGGACTTTATCAAAAGTTTTTTCTGAGTCTGTTGAGGCATTTTTTTTCCTTTGGCTCTGTGAATGTATGTTACACTTATGGATTTGCATATATTAAAACATCCCCGCATTCCTGGGATAAATCTCAATTTGTCATGATGTATAATTGTCTTGATGTTTTGCAGTATTCCATTTGCCAGTATTTTTTTTTTTTTTGAGGATTTTTGCATCTATGTTCATTAGGAAGTTGGCCTGTAGTTCTCTTAGTCGGTTGGAGCTTTCTCTGGTTTTGGTATCAGAGTAATACTTGTTGCCAGGAATGAGTTTGGGAGATTTACTTCCCTTTCAATTACATTGAAGACTATGAGAAGATTTGGCATTAAATCTTCCCTAAATTGCTTTTAGAATTTATCTGTGTATCCAGCAGGATCTGTGGTTTTCTTTGTTGGTAAGTTTTTTATGCAGGTTTCAATTTAATTGACTGATATTGGATATTGGATTATTCAGAATTTTTATATCTTCTTAATTCATATGTATATATGTATTCATTTCTTCTGTTTTATCCATCCTATGAGAGTAAAGGTTTTTGAAGTAGGCACTGAGGATTTTCTGAGTTTCAATGGGATCTGTAGTGATTTTGCCCTTTTCATTCCTTATTGTATGAATTTGAACTTCTTCTTTTCTTGATATGGTTAGCTAGGGGTTTATAAATTTTATCAACTCTTCCAAAGAGTAAACTCTTTGATTCATTAATGTTTTGTATTGTGTTGTTCATTTCCATTGTTTTAATGCTCTGATCTTTATAATTTCCTGCCTTCTTTGGACTTTGTTCTTGACTTACTCTTCTTTTTCTTGAAGCTTCAGTTACAGAATAAGGTTGTTTATTTGGCTTTATTCTGTTTTTCTGATATGAGAATTTGCCACTATATATTGCCCTCTTAGGTGAGCTTTGATTGCACCCCATAGGTTCTGGTAAGTTGCATCTGCATGTTTTTATTGTAAATATTGTGTAATTTCCTCTGTGATCCATTTAATGTTCAGGAGGGTGTTGTTTAATTTTCAGGTGCTTGATTTTTTTTTGAAATTTCTTTTGTTAATAATTTCCAGTTTTATTGCACGATGGTCACATAATATGCATAAGTAATTTCAATTCCTATGCATCCACTTAAGCATGTTCTGTGTGCTAGTATCTGGTCTGTTTTGGAGAATGTCCCATTTGTAGCTGAGAAAAATGTGTATTCTCATGTTTTTAGGTAGAATATTCTGTAAATGTCTACTAAGTCCATTTTTTCACAAGTTTGGTTTATTTCTTTGCTGGATTTTTGCCTAGTCGATCTGTACTTTTGTGGCAATTGGCTGTTAAAGTCCTCCATTAGAATTGCATTATTATACATTTGATTTTTCATGTCTGTTAATATTTATCTTATATAGTTGGGTGCTCCTACCTTGTGTGCATATATATTTATGATTTTTATCTTTTCTTCTTGCAGTTTTTTCCAAACAAGTATATAGTGACCTTTTTATCTCTTTTTATCATTAGATTTATCATCTTTTTATCTTTTTATCATTAAGATCACATTGTCAGCAACCAGAGTAGCTACACATGCTTTTTTCTGAGTGTTTGGTGCACAGAGGATTGTTATCCATCCTTTGATTTTCAGTCTATGGATTTCCTTTTGAGTTAAGTTTGTTTTTTATATACAACATATTGCTGCATTTTTGTTTTGTTACCCACTCTACCTGTCTGTTTCTTTTTATTAGTGAATTAACGCCACTTACGTTGATATGTATTGGCTTATCTTTGTCAAGTTATTTTCCTGCTGTAGGTTCCATAGTTTCCCCCTCTGTTTATTTACGTGTTCTGCTTGTTGGTTCTGTTCTGTCATTGTTCATGAAGTTGTGGTCATTTATGTCTCTTTATAGAATATCTTGTCAGTATTCGTTGTAGGGTTGGTTTGGTGGTCATGAATTTGTTCAGTTGTTCTTTGTCATGGAAGTACCTTATTCTGAATTTGATAAACAGTTTTGTAGGATTGGAAGTTGTTGTTGTTGTTGTTGTTGTTGTTGTTGTTGTTTTTTCAGGACCTGAAAGACTTCACTTGACAGTTTTCTTGACTTGTTGGCTTGTGTCAGGAAATCTGCCATGATTCTGATGGGTTTTCCATTGTAGGTGATCTGTTTCTTTTCTCTGTTTCTTTTGCTGCATTTCTGGGATCTTGATTATTATGTGCCTGGGTATAGATTTATTTTGATTAGGGCTAATAGGAGTTCTATATGACTCACTGAACTTTATGTCAGATTCTTTCCCCATGTTTGGGAATTTTTCTGCTATTGCTTCTTTTTATGTCATTTGTGTTGACTCCTGCTGTTTCATTGCCACCTATCAGTCTAATATTTGTTTTTCTTTGCACCATCTTGCAGCTGTTGAATTGGTACTTCCTCATTCCTTGTTATTTTTAAGAGACCTTTTCTTTCACAATCACTAGCTGCAATGTTGTCTTCAAGGTCTGAAAGTCTATCTTAAGTTTTATTCAAGAGGTTTTTTTTCGGCTTTCAGTGGAATTCTTAATTTCCTAAATACCTGTTTGAATTTGTTTCATGCATTCTAATTCTTTTCTGTATTATTCATTCAGTGTTTCCATCAGTTTTCTGTTCTTTTCTATATTTTATGTATTTCTTCTTATGTACTGAGCAATTCTTTCATGATTGTTGTCATTTCTGTTTTTACCTGAGAGATTATTCGTGATCTTATTTCTTCTGTAGCCTCTGATGCTACCACTTCAGAAATTTGAGGTGTGTTACTTCCAAATTCTTCTATGACCTTGTTCCTGGAGTTGTTCTCTTAAGGCTAGATATCTGAGATTGCCTTTTGCTCCTTTGTTCTACATTTTTGAAGCTCTCAAAGTTCACTAGAGCCTCCAAAGTGGTCTGAGGCTCACCTTGGTCTTTGGAGTGGTGGGCGTGGGGCACAGCTCAGCAGGGCTCCCACACAGGTGAGGGGCTGAGCCAGGGTGCTCCAAGGCCCCAGAAGTTCTCCAAGTTCAACATCGTTTGTGCAATGGTGTGTGTGTTGGGGAATGTGTGTGCTGAAAGCCCTCAAGGCTCCCATGATGGAGAGGGTGACACGACTGGGTCCTAAGCTAGAAATCTATAGAAGTTTTGTAATCAAGAACCTTTCCTCCAAATACCTGCTCTGAGTTCTGAGTTTTCTAGCCTTCCTGAGAGTTATTGTGATTGAGCAGCATCAGGGCTTTGCCCAGGCTTTCTGTGTGGGTGCCCTAGTGACCTGGATTTTCTGGGAAAGCTGAGGGTGAGTTTAACATTCCACACAAATGGACAAAGCTGTAGTGTACAATTAGTTGCTGTCTTCAGCATCCTTTTGTGTCACTGACCCTGTTAGATCCTCAGGGTGCTGAAGACACTACCATTCCTCCCTGCCCTTCCCGGTAACTTTATTTGAAAGTAGAGTTCAAAGTACCGAGAACTTTGTTTGATAAAGCAGCTGTTGAATGCTGTTGCTTTGTGCCATCTAATAGAAATAAAATCTCATAAAAATGTTAAGATGTGTTCCTCTATAGCACCAACTTTGGGAATATAGAAATGAGAGAATCTTGGTACCTGAGAGTTGAAAGCCAGGGCAGGGTACTTGCATTTCCTGACCATACAGAGTCTGTTCTTACACTGTGCTGTGTTACCAAATGGTGGATACTTCAGTGAAAGAAATGGACATCCTTAAAAGCTATCTGTTCTTCTATTTGTCATTAGTAGCAGAAGACCAGGTATTAACTCTTAAAAGTCATTAAGATCTTGCCTAGGTGTTCTATACAATGTCTAAATTCTACACATCTGAATTCCTGCACTATGATCTTTGTAGGCAGTGTACATAATGACAGAAAGTATTACCATCCTAAGAATTCATATTAAATGAATAATGATGTAATAATGTAAGATTTGATTATAATATGTATCTTTCATTAGTGTCATTAGTTGCCCAGTCATGGCTGCCTTAATGTCTTGAAGCCATTCAGAACATTCACCTTTGCTGGTCATTTTGGCATTAGGGAAGGACTGGAGGCTGCCTGGTGTCGGGATCAGGTAGCTGGGTGGCTGAGGACACGGAGATGGCCTTCTGCTGGGTGGCTGAGGACACCGAGATGGCCTTCTGCTGGGTGGCAGCCAGTGGCACTGCTTGCCATTTCTTTTCATCACACACTCTTTATAAAGACACTCATGAAAGAAGACTTCCAGAAATGCATTAGAAAATGTTAAAAATGATGGAGTACATGTGTTCACAGTGCAGACGTTTTGAGGTATTTCAAGGAGCATTAAAGGGAATGAGTGTTACTGTAATGAATACTGTAAATAATTACAGCATATTTTCATTATCCTTACAACTTTGTTAAAATCACAGACTCATTTCCTCATTTTTTGTTGTTGTTATTGTTGTTCCCAGTGCCTTCAGGGCACTTTTGGCTGGCTGGAGTTGTGGGGATCGAACCACAGCAACCTGAGCCTGACTGCTTTGCTGAAGCAGCCACTTAAAGAACTGAGCTAAGGGGCAGCCCCCCCCCCCCGCCCCATGTTTTAAATGAAGTTTCACCTCTAAAGTCTGTGCGGTCAGTTTGGGTTGCCATAACAAAACCCTACAACCTGGGTGACTTAAATAGCAAATATTTATTTCTCATGGGGCTCCAGAGCCTACATATTTGATGTCTGGGGAGGACCTTACTCCTGGCTTTTAGATCACTGTTTTCTTATTCCCTCCCTTTGTCTTGCCTGGGTGTGCACACACATGCATGCACGCCTGTGCACGCACACACACAGACACTCAGAGGGAGTGGGATCCACTCTCTCTTCTTTCTACCAAGGCATTTCTCTCACCATGAAGGCCTCATCCTTGGGAACTTATTTAACCCTTCTCATCTTCAAATACTATATTACTGGAGATGAAGGTTGCAATATGTGAATCTGAGGGAGGGGAATACCATTGTATAGTCTATAGTAATCACTTTTAATAAGTCATCCCATAATGAAGAGACTGTCGAGCACTAGAAGTGGGATGTGGATGAATCTCGAAGCTTACATTTAGACAAATTCAGTTTCCAGTCTCAGCTCTGAATTTTACATCTTTGTGACACTGAACAACTTAAGTGTCACTAGGTCTCTATCTCCTCTGCCATCAACTTCTTCTACAATACTGCCTATTTTTAGAGCTACTATCAAGCTTAAATGAAAATCATGCCTGTGAAGTTCTTTAGACAATGCTTAGCAAGGAAAAGACCCCTGATAAAAAAGTAGATTGTAAATTATGAGAAACAACCAAAACAGTCAAGATTGGCAAGACAAGAAATGGCATTGCTTGGCTAGTAGTTTGGTTATTGATACCAGATAAAATTTGTCATTGATCATAATTTTATAAATCTTTGTTAGTTATAACATTTCCAAAGTTGAAGTAGACATAGACAAATGGTTTTGTGTATATGAGAGAGAGAGAGAGAGAGAGAGAGAGAGAGAGAGAGAGAGAGAGAGTGTGTGTGTGTGTGAGTGAATGGGCCGAGCATGTGAGCAGAGTCCAAATGTACCTTGATAAACTTCCCCCTCATTTTGGGGCAGTTAGCTCAGGTTCTAGTCCCACAAAGAACTTCAACTAACAAACTTTCCACTCCAAAATTTGGAATATATAAGTATAAACACAGGATAGCTGGTAGAATGGTACTGTTGATTTCTGCTGGTCTGTTGAAAGGAATAGTGAATGATTTTTTTTTCTTTTTAATGTTTTTTATTGACCAATTTTCTGCATATATCTGGTTATCTGAACAACTAATTTAAACACAACATACAATACAGCAACTATTGTTGAATTCTTATCATCTTATTTAGTCAAAGTCTATACAATTTCTAATATTTTTATTATTTGTATTTTCTTTAAAAACATTTAGAATATATTTTACTTACACCAAAACATTTTCATTTCAATGAAATCAGGACCCAAGATTTGTTTCTCATGACTATTATTGCCTGTCAAAAATGTTTTACTTTTTCTTTTTTTAATATATTTGGTACAGGGTCTACAGGGTCTCCAGGGTCTCACTACATAGATCAGACTTGTAGTGATTCTCCTGTTTTCAGCCTCCCAAGCGCTGGGATTACAAGCATGCATCACCACGCCTAGTCTCAATCACCACCTCAGCCTGGCCCGGGGGCAGGGCCGGCAAGGCATGCAGGGGATTGTACCCCAACTGCTGCGCTCTACCTAAGCAGGTGCTTTAGTTGGCTGAGCTACCTGGCCAGCCCTCCAAATTTTTTTCTTTATAACCCAACAAGAACATGTCACAATTAAACGTTGCTGTTAAGAACATAGCAAAAATAACAAATCACATACATATTTCTCAAATCCTTAAATCTCGACTTGACATCATGCCATTTACTGCAGACTGTATTAGAAAATATTTAATATTTACATCTTTTGGAAACTTACATTGCTTTTTTTCCTGCAAGTCATAGTGAGTCAGATGCAAAAGTAAACCCAATTCTGTTCTCCTATGACCAGAAGTGTCAAGGTGACAAATTAATTTGATTATCAGTAAGAAAGCAAACCCTACAGTGCTTAGAGGTAGCCTTTTCAGTGCACCATACTAGACTTGAATAAATTATTTTACTTGTGGATTTAAAAATCATGGTAGTCATCTCTTCTCATAATATAAAAGCATTTGCTAGAATTCTAGACTATCTAACACAGCACAGAGAATATCTCTGAGGTTCAAGGTGGAGTTCACTGTTTCAAGGAAATTTAAGCTTCCAGAGGGCAAGGAGTAATTCTGGATGCTAATGGCCAACGAAACAAAATCTAAACATTATTCATAACTCAATTAATTAGCAAGCAGACCCTAGAACTGGAAATTCAAGTGGACTGTAGCTATATGACAATTTGAATAGTAGTAGTTTTTTTCTCTTTAAATTCCATTGAAAATGTGCTATCAAGACCTATGAGATTTATTGGCATGTATTTAGAAAAGAGATACTAGGAATATATTCCCAGAAAGTGACTTTCAACTCTAGAAAATGACATGATTTCTTGCCTTTCAAGGGAAATCAGTACAAAACAATAGAATCCTGTGTATGAGCGACACCCTTGGTGAGGCACGCCCCTGCCCATGCGGGGCCAATGTGGGTCAGGCTGCAATTGCTTTGTTATTAGTGTAAATGAAATCTTCTTCACAATAGATTCAGTACTATTTTTTAATTAATAATAATGTCTTGAATTTATATGCTTACCAACTCAGGAAACCTGAATGTCCTAGAGTTGATGAATTTCAATTTATTGTCACACAGTTTCATTGAATGTAAAAATCAAGTGTTTAGATTGCATTCTAAGGAGGGAAAAGTGAGTCAAAAAGGTTAAAATACTGGTCATGAAGAACACAGGAGTCTAATAATAAAATCACCAATTAAAATCTAGTAGTTTTTACTTATAATTCTGTCTCTTGTCTGGTCAGTTGGGTCAACCTTATTTCTTTGGAGAAGGAAGATGATCTAAGCAATTTTATTGAAGTTTTTATGATTAACATAAGTTTATAGATCTTCTCATTATTTTAATAGTATACAAAATGTATCTTGTAAAGTGTTTGACCACCTATAGACTTATTTGACCACTTGCATTTTTTAAGTCTTTGGAATCTTCTAAGTCACATATATCAGACTTTAATCTCTGGATAATGAAGCAAGGCAAAACTTATATTCTGACTTCAGGTGGGCAAAATTATGATTTTTTTTAAGGATTGAAATTTTTGTCAGCAATTTGACATTGTTTAGCTCAAGAGAGATGAAATGATGTCCCCAGTAAAATCGTGCTCAGAACCCTTACTCCTTGTCCCTGTGGAAGGTCACTGCCATTCCTCCAGCCAGGCACTCCTTCACCCTTAAAATATGGAACTCTGATTTCTGTCCCTTTCTTACATTATAGTTTCTGTTACTTCTTCCCTTTGAATTCATTCCTTTGTCTGTGTGTACTCTGCACTGCTATCTGCTCTTCATGTATAATGCAGCAATCCCCTTTGTTTAACTTTCTCAATCCATTTTAGATTAACTTTCCTGATAAATCCCAGAAATGCATAGAGTATGTTTAATGTCTATATTCCTGTTGCCCAGTTTTAAAAAAAAAACACATTTGAGACATAGTTAAAACCCTTCTTTGAGGCCCCTCTCTAATCTCATTTATTTCCTTCTTTTCTCAGTATCATGAATTCAGTAGTTATTATTCATCCATCATATACATTTTATTAATAAAGAAAGAGACAGAGTGAGACACACAGACAGATAGACAGAGAGAGAGATAGGAGCTTTAGAGACAGAGAGAGATGATGTGGGGGATCTGAAAATGCACGATGTTTTTTAATTTTTGAAACTTTTTTTTTTCATTGTGGCTTTGAGCGTCTCATTATGGTTTTGAGATTTCTCCATTTTACTGTGCGAGGCTTTGCTCCCTTTTGTCCCGTTGCTGTCACCCATTGGACCTGTGTTCTCTAACTTATCCGTTCTGCTGGGAATCTCGAGATAGCTCAAGATCTTTTCCTCCAGTACAAACAGTGGTGCAGTGTACCTCTCGGAACACACTTCCTCATCCATGTTTATGCGTGCTCTTCAGGGCATGTGCCCAGGAGCTGAATGTGGAGGGTAGAGTCACAAATTCTCAAATTTGTCACTAGAAAAGCGGCTGTGCCAACTGGTACGCTCCAGTCATACTCCACACAGTGCCAGTGGAGTTTCAGCCTCCCTAAAGAGAAAAGACTGTCCCTTTATTCTCTTTCTGAAGGGCTGTGTCTCAGGGGCTCCCTTTCCTGTGCAAGGTTACATATCCAGCCCAAGGTTTCGGGCTGCGTGTGGAAACGTAAACTTCAAAACACAGATGAAACGCCGGATAAGGCATGGGCGGGAGGAGATCATGGCCACCTTGTGTGTGGCCCACGCGGTGTGTGGCCCACCTGGCGTGTGGCCCACGAGCTTCTCCCAGTACTTTCTGTTCCTGAGAGTCTCTCCCAGCAGCAAGAAGCAAGCTCCTGGCCGGCCTGCCCTTGACTCCCAGCGCCACCTCTTCAAATTGTCAGCTCTAGTTGCTTGAGAGCTGTCCCTTAAGATTCCTGTGCCTTAGTTTCCAGTTGGCAAAACGAGAGAAATACTTGTATCTCACTTCATAAGGCAATTGTGAGAACTAAAGCAGGCATGGTTCTGACAACGGGGGAGATGGCGTGTCCCATATATCTTCCCTCTCTCAATGAAACTGTTGACTGGGTTCAGCCCTTTGCGCATTGCCTGCCACGTGGTGGGTATCAAGTTGAGTTAATAAATGAAGCGAGTGTCCTAAGGCAACACAAATGCCCAAAGCCTGTTCTGAACCGTGATGGAGCAAATAAATTACATCCATGACAGCTTCACTGCCTACGTGTAGTGAATTCTTCTTCTTCCCTGAATATTCATATCAGTAGTAGCTGCAAGTAGACATGATATTTGCGTACTCAAATATTCTTTCATAGTGAGGAACACCAGGAAATTATTTTTTAATCCTTTACACTTTCTGCAGAATCACTTTCCTGTCTTTTGATTGTCACCAATCTTTTTTCTTCCCTTGAACTTCAGGTCTCATTGTCCACGAAGGAGCTGCAGTTTACAGAGTGTTTAAGCGCTGGCGAGCCGTTAATTTGCACTGGGATGTACTAAATTATGACAAAGCCACAGACATCGAAGAAAGTAGCCGGGGAGAGTCTTCCACAAGTAGGACTTTATGGTTGCCCCTGACGGCTCTGCGGAACAGAAACTTGGTCCACCCGACGCAGCTGACCTCCCCGCGGTTTCAGTGCGGCTACGTGCTACTCCACCTGTTCAACCGCATCAGGCCCCGTGAGGATCTCTCAGAGGATAACAGCTCGGGGGAGGTCGTGATGAGAGTGACTTCAGTGTGACCGGCGCATACCGTGACAGTGTGGGCCGCCCTGCACATGTTGGAATGTAATCACAATGAATGGTGAAACCACAGCGCTTGTACAAGACACTCAGTCTATGAACTTTTTGAAATTTATGCTTTTTATATGAACATTTGAATTGCAAATACATTTTTCTGAGAAAAGATCCCTCTTGTTCTTTGTTGTTCTGATTTGTCACATCTTTTATAAGTTCATACTTGAAATCATTACACATATAAGTTAACTCTACTTGATAAAAAGAAAAAAACAGTGGTGACAGTTATCCTTAAGGCCAAAACTATTTTTTCTTGCTTATTTTAAATATATTTTTATCAAACTTCTGTTGCACGTGTAATTTTTTGGACACAGTATAAATGGGCAAGTTTTAGAATGTCATGGGCGGGGTGCAGAGTACTGTCAGGACATGTAGCAGCACTGTTCTCCTGGTGCCTCAGGCTGCTTAATGTGACCATGACTGACTTAACAGGATCAAAACAAGCTTGTCACCAGAACACAAACTGCCCGAATTATAGCTTGTTCCCCCACTTCTGAACCAATGCAGAGAGTGTCCAGAAAGAGAGAAATGAGTTAGGTGGCCCGCCTTTCCTGAAGTTCCTACTGCATAGGCAGGCCATCCTGAATATTTACAACCTGCAAATCTCACCAAAATGTTGTATCATCTATAACTGACTCAAGAAAAATCATACTGCCTCAAAAAAAACCAACCAAATAAAAAAAACCCTGCCTCTTATTTGCATAGCCCTCTACTAGGACCTATCACAGTTTGTTTAATTATAGCGTTTTGCGCTGCATGAGCCCATCTCATTAGGTCTTCTTTCTCCGAGTGCTCCCGTGTCCCGCCCTCATACCACTTAAGCACTAACCCTATTGCTCGGTGTACTGAGGTCCTCCGAGATGTGTGTGCTCACCAGCACTGACAAGTCTTCGCCTTCATTAGATGGCTGGACCAGTAATTTTAAATGAAAAGGGGCAAAAAAACGAGGAAGCTATTGACTTCCCAGGAACAGGTTGCTCAGCAGAGAGTTCCATGGGTACCCTGTTGGCTATATTTGGCACATTTTACAGGACAGAGACGAAGAAGAAAACAGGTGAGCATGCATTCCTTAGAAATGTTGAAAGGCCTGCCAAATAGTTCAGCAGATTGAAGTGCCAGCAAGCAGACCCAGGGGCCAGGGGTTCGATCCCCAGGCCCGCGTGCTGGCCCCGCCCGGGGGCATGCTGAGACAGCGATGGAGACTGGGTGTGGTAGCGCGCCTGTGATCCCAGCTCTTGGGAGGCTGTAAACAGGCGGATCACTAGGAGTCCGATCTAGGAGCGAGACCCTGAACACCCTGTGACCCCTCCCTAAAATACAAAAAAAAAAAAAAAAAAAAAAAAGGAAAGACGGCAGGAAGTGTTAGAAATGTAGTAAAAAATCAGGTATGTGGGGATTTGGGCGTTGAGCATGCTGCTGGTTTGTGGAGAAGAAAGACTGGACTGAAAAGTGCATAAAATGCTTTATATTTTTTTTTTAAATGATTTTTGAGTAATAGTAGAACAGTTCATATTTACAAACAGTCCCATGTTTCTTCCATAGTAAATTTCCCCAGTACTTTAAATATAACTTTTCCAGTTAAAAAGCTTTGTCGCAAATGACAAGGCATGATGATTTACAGAAATAGAAAGCATGAGTGACAAACTCATGCAAGAGTGAAAATGCAGCCATCCCTCGGGGCACATCTAGCTTCGAGGTGGATGTCGGAAGCACACGTCCGAGGGTTTTGCTTGTGTCGAGCTGCTACTACACAAATACATGCAGAGTCGGGCTCTGAGGCAGTTTAGTTACTAGGGCAAGTTGGTAACATCATTTAATCAGGAAAAGTTTTGGTTACTGTTGATAGTAGGGAGCCAAGAGACTCCAGGCACAGATTCCAGGGTCAGTGCTCCGACGCGCAGCGACGCCTGCCCGCGATTCAGCGCGCGCTCCCACCGGCTTACTGAAACCAAGGGACGAGCGGGAGAAGCCCCTCTCCACAGGCTGCAGGGTGAGTGTGTGCGGGAGCCGGAGACGCCTGGAGATGAGCGCTGTGTCCCGCGGGACCCCCACCCTGTCGCCTACCTGCCGGGGCCCCTCCGCGGCCTGTGTCCCGCGGGACCCCCACCCTGTCGCCTAC
>NW_004524783.1:1800660-1816096 GCF_000260255.1 Octodon degus
CCTGACACACAAGCACGCATGCGTCACCAGTACTGCAGTAGGTATTATCCCATGGAAAGATGCACGTACAGAATTGACTCACTGTTTTAACTCGTTATCCGAGTAACAGATGACTTAAGAAGTAGAAATAATTAACTTTTTAATTGTAAATGCCAGAATCAGAACTCAAGCTGCCTTAAATGCCAAAAACATTACAGTAAGGAAATGTGTTGGAAATACCTAAATTATTACTTTCAAAACAAAGTAGTATAAAAATTAAAACCTGTACACAGGTGGCTCTTTTGAATCATTAATTTATAGGAAAACCATTTATGGAGCACTTCCTGGGTGCCGCATACTGCTAGCAGCAGGCAAGGGGATGGGCCAGGCTCACAGCAAGACTCGTATGTGGCCGTCACGTGGTGGACATATGGTGGGACAAGTGGCAGGCCAGGGGCACAGTGAGCTGCCCCTGGGGCACTTGGGGAAGGTGTCACCAAAGAGCTAACGGGACCTGCATTGTGAACTGTGAGTGTACATTGCAAGTCAGACGAAAAGGAGCTGGGTACGTGTTCTAGCAGTGGGGTGGGGAAAGGGGGATCCTGTCTAGGGGAACTCGAGGCACAAGCAGCCCGGGGGCTGGCAACTTTCTGGGACTGCACCCCACCCTGCGTCTGAGACACCGGTGCAGATGGAGCACGAGGTGTGACTCTGCAAGGCTGTTCCTGGGAGATGGACGTTCTCTCGCTGTCAACTGCTGTGACTTCAGTAAGGGATGAGGAATTTGGGGCGCTTTGCGGGCTGCACTGCTTTCTGCCCCGTGCTGTGAGGTGCGAACCCCATAACTCCGAGGAGGACAGCACACCACAGATCTCATACAGTAGAGGATCACTTTGTCATTATTAAAATGTCCCTAAACACTTTCCAGAGGAAATAAATCTGATCATTTGATTTTTTCTAAATATAAAATATAACCACCAAAATAAGCCAAGGTTTCGCTCTGCTGCTTTGGCTTCAGCCTACCCAGGACTCTCTCTGCCTTTCTGCTTTCCCTATAGGGCAGCACTGTTAGTGTGGCCTGTTGTTTTTAATGACATGCATATGTTCCTTCCTCCCTCGTCTACTGAGTTAAGCAGGAAAATATGGTTGGCTCTGCTTACGCAGAATTAAATTAGCTGTTATCTATCAATTGATGTGTGTGTGTGTGTGTGTGTGTGTGTGTGTGTGCAGGGTCTCACTATGCAGCTTGAACTCTAGTGATCCTCCTGTTTTCAGCCTTCCCAGCGCTGGGATTCCAGGCCTACGCCACCATGCCCAAACTCAGCTGCTGGCTCAGTGTGCCTGGTGGCAGGGCCAGCCCAGCATTTGGTGCCAGGGATTGAACCCCAGGCCCTGCACTTGCCTAAGCAGGTGCGAGATATTGCCAGTCCTGATATGTCTTTTTAAGGCAAAGGTATTGCTTTATATTATTCTTTATAGTTTTTCTTTTCCTTATACATTTTAATGGCATAAAACATTATGGGATAAAACATCAGTTTATAAATACCTGATAGTTGGCACTTTTCTTTTTAAGTTTGTTCTTCAAATGAAGATGTGGCAAAATATGCAAATGGATGCAAATTTGAATGCAAATGGATGCATATTTTGATCTTGTTCACTATCATATAATAGTGGAATATTATATTTATTATAATGTGTATATAATACAATATAAAATGATGTTATCTAACAAAACACTATGTATAAAATAACATCCTATATATTAAGAAATAGTTTAAATCTTTAAAAGCATGTTGTAGGTAATTAGCCTAGCCCTAGTTTATCAATGTATAAAAAACAATCCCATCATGTCTGCATGGTACGGAACTGCAGCGGATGCTATAATTTAGAGCAAAGCGCAGAAGGCTGTAAGCCCCAGCAGTACATAAAAACGATGTCATTCCTATCACAAAGCACCATCTTCCACACCATGAACTTATCTTGTTCATTAATCAAGAACTAAAGTTGTTTTAAAGCTTTTTTTTCTTAAAGAAAAAAAACCATAGGCCTAGGGACGAGGGGCCACTGGGAGAATGAGAGTGATGTATGATTTCCATAAAGTGTGGATGGTGTTTTCAAAATTATAAATCTTAATCCAATGTATTTTATGGACTTATTATTTTTTTCTTATAGAAAAAATAAGACAGAATTTCATAACAAAATAATTGAATAATACCACATTTTGTTATCTTCAAAATACTTACTCAAAGTACAAGATATGGGCATAAAAATTCTCCAAACAGTAATAGCACAAACCTTTCTGTTCAATAAACTAAGACCCACTAGTAATATAACTATAGTGTATCTTATTTTGGGTTTTTTGCCTTTCCTTTTTGCCCCTTTCCTTCCCATCCTAGCTGTTCTTTCCTTTTGGACAGTTTCTTCCCCTTTCACATTTCCACTGCATGTTTTAGCCCTATTTACTTTTGCTTTCTCACACCACGGAGAAAATACAAAGTTTGCACATGTGAGCCTGACTTACTCTATTTAAGAGTGTGGTCTCAGTTTGCATCCTGTAGACCCTTCCCTAAAATACAAACAAACAAAAAAAATTTAAAAAAAGTGTGACTCATTCTTCTCCTGACTTCACATATCCTTGGATGAAGTCACATTTCACAGTGCAGGAAGTCCTTCCCCTGCAAAGTCCTTGGAGGTCCGAGGTTCCTGTCCCTGATTCTCCACCCAAGCACCTTCCACTCTTTTCCCTCAGCCTGATTCCTTCTAGTTTTTATTTTTATTTTATTTATTTATGTATTTATTTTTTGTATTTTAGGGAAAGGTCTACAGGATATTCAGGGTCTCACTACTAGATCCGACACATAGTGATCCATCTGTTTACAGCCTCCCAAGAGCTGGGATTACAGGCGCGCGCCACCACGCCCTGTCTCAATTGCCATCTCAGCACACCCCGGGGGGAGGGCCCGCACAGCAGGCCCGGGGATGGAATCCCCGGTGGCTGCCCCTGCTTGCAGGTGCTTTAATCCACTGAGCCATTTGGCCGGCCCTCCTTCTGGTTTTTAAACACGCAAAACACATTTCTGGTTTAGATGCTAGGACTAGCTTTTCCCTCCACTGGAGATACTCTTGTCCTATGACCCTTTTGCCATCCCCTTCACATACTGTCACCCCAGACTGTGCTCCCATGGCGCCCTGTCCCATGTTCTGCCTCGCTTTCCTCATTGAATCTCTGAACATCCGACATCGCCCGTGTCTGTCTGTTTCTCCTTCTGTCAGCGCTGGTTCTCCATGAGAGCCACGGCTGTTTTTTATTCGCTGCCCGGAAAACAGTTCCCCGGAAAACAGGCTGCTACACGACAGATTGTAAGCAGACATTCTCAGAAAAATAATCTATAAATGAATGCTAAGATTAAGAGAGGTGATAGTGGATCAGTTGAGATTGGTGAAAATTAAAAAGTAAGTTGGTGAAGAATGGTAAAGAGAAGAGACTGAGAAACTTACAGATGACCTGGAACCTCAGGGTGATGGTCGATGGTCAAGGACGAGAACTGGAAATCCACTGGCTCACCCCGGGAAGCTCTCCATACAGGATGAAGCAGAAATTCTTCCACAGCGTGTGTTGAACTGCAATGAAAAATGATATGTTTATCACAAGGTTACGTGAGTAAAATCATGTGACTTTTTATTTTTTATTTTTTAAATAATTTTATTGAGAAACAAATAGCAATGAGACAGTTTCAAAACAGGTTAGTAGGACAGTTACAATAATTAATACATTGCATATTGTTGTCTTCTTAGTGGTTATTCACAGTACAAGACGCAGACATGACATCCTGTCCAGACACTATTAGTACAGATCTTTCTGCTCAATGAATTAAGAGAAAGTAGCTGTGTGTCTACCCTAAGTACTTTGAACATACAGATACAAGAGGGTCATGCCACTGCCTTAATGCGGAATGAATCACTGTCGCTCGCCTGCTAGGAGTTTGAGGTCAGGCTCCCGGCCGATCACATGGGCTCCAGAATCCCTTTAGCCTCCTCTTCCTTCTCTACGTCCTCTTCTTCTTCGCGTTTTGTTGTCATCGTCTTTGTGTCACCTTGCTACTCCTCTTCCCTGTCTCCTTTTCTTTGCCGTCACTATCAGCGTTCCCAGCATCCACACTATGCTCCAGGAACTTGCTACAACAAGCCTCTTCCTAGCCGTTAGCATTTTAGAAACAACGCAGGACAGAATGTGCATGAAGTCCGGAAGGCGTTTTATGCTTCCCGAATAGGTTTTCTGGTCAGTAGTCGCCGCGCTAGCTGGGACCTGCCAGAGAAGCCTCGCACTTTTTTTTTTAGTACAGGGCCTACAGAGTCTACAGGGTCTCACTACGTAGATTGGACACTTAGTGATTCTCCTGTTTTCAGCCTCCCACGCGCTGGGATTACAGGCATGCCACCACACCGAGTCTCAGTCATCACCCCAGCAAGCCCCTGGGGCGGGCCAGCACTGCACGCCTCGATCCAGCCGCGCTGCTGAGCTCTGCCTAAGCAGGCGCTTTAGTCTGCTGTGCTAGCAGGCCGGCCCTTCACACGTATCTTAACGAGGTTTGTGCCTGGAACGAGGTCACCTGAAAGGAAGCACCTTGGCGAATGCCCTAAGATGAGGCGTCTCCCACTGCACGGTTTAATATATTGGGCTACAGTTAATCTTCTCACTGTGTATTTAGGATTGCTTCAGTGGCTGTTGCACGATTGGTTTCTCATATCAGCTTCCATGGCTTCCTCCGTGTAGGAGCTGCAGAATCCCCGAGCGACGAGCACCTAGATCCCTCGTGCAGGATGGCGGCGATCCGCAGAGTCAACTAGAACTGTGCAGAAGGCTTTCCAGTCGGGGAGACACTGAGCGTCTGGGCAGAGCCGGGCTGCGCGGCTCAGCGTCACCCGGGAAGCCCTTGAGGCACCAGCGCCACCCCTTCGCTGCACATCGATGCCTCATAACGTGCGCTTATAAGTTGTAAATAGAGTCGCTGAACAGTAAAATTCAGTTTTTAAAAAAGGAAGCTAAACTGTGAGAACGCTCGCTGCGCAGTCGTGTGGAGGCCGGGAATTGCTGCCTGGCGCATGCTCCGCGCAGCCCCGGCACAGAGCAGCCTGCTTGGGCTCCGCGTGATCTCTTTGCGGCCGACACCCCAGGGACGCTCGGAGTTCCCATCCCAGTGGAAATCCCTGTGGCGGGACGGGGTCAGAGAGGCCCACACGCGGAATCCTGCTGCTCTCCAAACGCCAGCGGTGTGGCTTTTATTTAGACACCATTGATATTTAATTTTCACCTTATTGTAGGGACTTAATGGGCAAAGTGTGTATGGAAATGGTCTTGGGAAGGCACAGCTTTAGAATTTAAGTCAGATGATTACTCCACTAAATGTAATTTCTCACTACAATAATTGAACATAATGACTTGTTCACAAATCCTGAGTACTTGATTTAGTAAAAACAACGGCTAACATTACACGTCCTTGGTCTTGCTTTTAGTTCTATTTTATGAGCAAAACTCCGCTGTGTAAGCGAAATGCGGTTAGGAAACGCGGGTGGCCGAGCAGTCGCCGGCCGGCAGAGCAGAGCGCGAGCGCTTGATGCGCCCTTAGTTTCAACTCAGTGATTCTTCCACCTTCCACTTAGCTGTTTAATACTATGCAAGACATCAGTTGTTTTAGTATCATTGAAGACAAAACTCCATATTGGCTCTATCTCTCAGCTCTTTTCCCTATGAAACCTGTAAGGCTTACACCTAAATGTCCCCACAAAGCCTCCTGTGGTCCCAGGTGGAGCCTTCCAAAGGTGGCTGGCTCCAGAATGTGCGATGCTGGGATCGATTCATAGCGCAATGCTAGGACTACAGGACTCCACTACGGGTGTGTGGGTGCTACCTGCCCTGAGGTACTCTGCACAGAGCTGAGGGACAGAAAAGCTCTGCCGCTGCTCGCTGCTCGTGGCTTGCTTGCTGCTCCACGCCCTTGCTGCCTTCTGCCTACACGAGCTCTTCTGCTCTGCGATGCCCTCTGCCAGGCCACCCTGCCTCGGCGCCAGCCCACGAACTGAAACCTCTGTGAACTGTGAGCTACCACCGAGCTTTCCTCCTTTAATTTTGGTTGTTGAATATTTTGTCTCAGACACGAGAAAAGTAATTAAGACAGAAAACCAAATAAGGGAATTAATAATTCTCTCAGGTCCAGCTGTTGGGATCAGGCAGGACAGGTGTCTTACAGTGGGTTCCATTGCCCCAGCAAGGTACTTGAAAAAGGTTCATTCGTAAAGGAAAGAACTTGATTTGATTTGGTCCAGGTTTTGTGTCCAAAATCATGGCCCATCGGCCTAGGGCCTCCCTGCTTCATCAGAACCTCGTGCAGGGAGTCACATGACGAGGAAAGGAAACTGCATTAGCTCAGGTCTTCCTCTTCTTATGAATCCAGGAAGTCTCAACATAGGGATTCTAGTGCTGGTGACTTTGTCTAATCCCTGTTGATTCTCAAAGGCCTCTCCTCTGAAAACCATCCCTGGGAATTTGGAGGCGAAGTTGCAACGAGTTTTGCAGGGGCCCTCACCCCATGGCAGGTGGTTCCCTGAGCCCTGGCCTCTCCCTGCAATCCCAGCTCATCACCCCACCCGGACTGAGTGCTCCTTGCAGAATGAAGATGAAAACCAGAGTAGCTCCTCAGGGAAGTGTGCGCACTGAGGCGTCCCATAAAACGAAGAGCAACTTTGGTGTGCAGAGTCACGAATCTCAAGTTGCCCACTAAGAGTGAAGCCATGGTGCTGACGGAATCTGCCAGTCGAGAGAATGCTACCTTTTCTGTTTTAAAATACAACTTAAAATATAGAAGGTATCTTTTGAGTAAAACTCTTAAAAAACAAAACAAAACAAACAAACAAAAAACCAGGATTGCCTTTTTCTTCTCAGAGGGAAAAAAGGAAAAGTTGTGTGTGGCCTCAGGTGGTGGGAGGTGTGACACTGGTGTCGATCTGATGTGCACATGGCCCCATTTTCCAGGCCCCGCTGACCATCCTCTGGGCTCTCCCTAGCTGCCTCATCTCACTGTGTCTGTTACTTTTGTCGCCTGGTGCTGCATGATAGCCACACCGAGGAAGACCAGCCACACTGTCCCTCGGCATGGGCATTCTCACTAGAAAGCTCACCCTCTAGGGCTCACCCAGAACTGGCCAACCCAGGGTTTGAGTTGTGTGTCTGCATGGAACGTACTTGTCCTAGGCCTTAAAAATGCTCTTGCCAGGCCAATCCATTTTCATTATAAACTAATATTACTGAGTTTTATTGGATTAAAACGCACACATTAAGCTTTCAGGCAACGAGACAGATGTTCACACCTGCACAAGAAGCATCTCAGCGAAGGTGTAGATCATTCATCACCCGTACGTATCCTTTGCACCTCTTTTCTGACCCATAGGCAACCTGTTGAGGTGAATAGTTGACTGCACTTGAATTTCATATAAACCAGACATGATTGCAGTTTGTGCTTTTATATCTGACAACATTCCTTCTTCAAAATGTTTCTGAGATCCATACATATTGCTGAGTGTATGTTATTTTTTATACATCTGAGTAGTTTTCTATTACACAAATATATCATAATTTGTTGAGCGATTATCTTCTGATGGAAGTTGCTTCCAGCAAGGAGCTACTGCAGAGAAAATAGCTATGAATTTTCTTGCACGAGTCTTTTTATGGAATGTGTTTCAAAGTAATTCCCTTGGGTAACCACACTTATGAGCAAAATTGCTAGTTACAGTTTAATATATAAGTTTCAAGACATTTTAATGTAAGCTCTTGAACTTTGACTCTTTTTGTCAAAATATGCTTAGTTACTCTGGAATCATTTGAATTTCCTTACACATTTTTAAATCAGGTTGCCAAATTTACAAAACAATAAATGCTTGGCATTGAATTGAAGCTATAGATGGAAGTCGGGGCAAAGAGTACCCAAACACTGAATTAGGATTTCATTAATTTATTTTAATCATAGTTTGTATTTTCCAGTCCTACGGATTTGAGACGCTCCTCCTCTGCCCCTGCACATCTCTTCCCTGCATCTCACGTGTCATCTTTTTCAGGCTCCCATGTAATTATCCAGCATAATTAATTATAATTACCCAGGGAGAATGAAAATAAGATAATAAAGCAAAAATAAAGCAAACAGAATTATTGCCCACAGTAGGGGGAAAGGCAAGGAAGATTTTTTTTTTTTGGTTTTTATCCTCCCATGTAAACATGAAAGACACCATTAATTAATGGTTCAAGAAATTACCTTTCCACATTTTATCACCCCCTAGGTCCTCAAAACATCTCAAGATAAAAGTACCATTTAAAACATCAGCTAAACCAATTCTCTGTCAACGTCCACATCCAGAGAGCTCATCATGAACTCAATAGATGGATTTCCCTTGGCTAAGGGAAACCAGAATTGGCAAAGGTCACGCCAGGGGAGCGCCATTCACGCCTCACAGTTTAATCTCCATGACTCGTGTCCCATCAAAGATCCTCCTAAATCCATGCTCATGAAAAATTTGCATTATCCTTTCCAAATAAAAGTAGATTAAATCTATTGCCAAAGTGACAGATGACAATTTTCTTTGGCTTTTCTTTTCCCTTTCACTTAAAATATCTTGACATGTCATTTAGATCACTATTTTTCCATTGCTCATCGAACCAAGTTTCAACAAAATGACAAACATGTATTTATAGAAGTTTATGACTCAAGTCCTTTATGTTTGGACTAAAATAGTATTAAAACACCTAGTGTTAAACTTGCAGTTAACAAACGTAGCGACTTTTGTGGGTAATAATTTCCTGGGCATAGCAGAGAACGTACTTGCAAGTACAGAACTGAAGCTAAATGTGTGGGTTTGTGGATCTGCAGTGTGCACAAGCTTGAACGCTCTGAGACTTACAGCTTGGTCAATATTACAGGTAAGCCTGAAGCGATCCCTGGAGGCTCGTGCATTTGCCACGTGACTGGCTCATGGAGCACTCCGTAGGTCTTCTCATTGCTAAGATCCACGGCTGATGCGCTGTTCAAGCAGGTGGGGTCTGATTGGAAGCAGCGGTCAGCGAGGGCATGACAAAGTCTTCTTTGTCAAGCGAGGAAGTGTGGGTTTCCATTCTCTCTCCACTTCCTGGGTACCATAAGCTTTCCCCTACCAGCCCTTCCACACCGACAGCCCTGCCCTGGAGTCAGTTAACCATGCACGGCCTGCACTGGTGAGCCAAAGTGCACCACTGCTTCTTGGGCCTCAGGTACATTGTCCCAGCAGTGGGACAGTGGCTGACAGAGTGGCTGATCGTGCACTGCTGCCACTAACCATGCTTCATAGGAGAGGGTCTGTGGACACTCAGCTGCTGCTTTGGAAACATAATGGAGGTGGGTTGTTTCCACTGAATAAGCCTCCTAGATGCCTAGTTACAACACTACGGACTGCAAAACACCCATTAGCTTTAATCCTTTTCAGTTTAGTTGGTTGTTATTGCTGAAAGAGCACACATGCTTGTGTGTGGAGGCAGTGCTGGAATGAGGGGGTGATTACAGCGCTCCTTCACGTTCAGTGGAAACGTCATCATCAGGGAAAGACAGTGAGACTATGTACAAGTTTTCTTTGTCAAATGTCTGGTGTTTGCTTTGAGTGCCTGCTCACTGAGCCACATCTAGGGGCTCAGTTTCCAGCTCTGCTAAAGAGGGGCAAAGGTTGTGAGGAGCTGAGAGGGGGCAGAGGGACATCTGTCTACTGGGCATGGGCAAAGGTTGCGAGGAGCTGAGAGTGGGGCAGAGGGACATCTGTCGACTGGGCATGGACTCTCTGTGGTAGATACAAAGCCCTCTGCTCTTGTTTATTAGGGAAGTGTCTCAGTTCATTTTTATTTCTTGTGGGGACAAAATACTTGACATCCACAATTAAGGGAGGAAAGGTTACTTTAGCTCAGTTAGTGGAGGTTTCATTGCATACTCAGCTGGCTCCAAGGAGGGTTCCTGGTGGTGGAAACCAGCAAGGAGTAAAGGGAAGAGCAGCAGCTGCAGCCGCCAGCCTGCCTCTCCCTCCCTTACATTGAATGCAGATTACCCACTCACGGGCAGGTGTAGCCCTCACACCCATAATCCCAGCATGGGATCATGAATTAATCAATCACAAACTCTAGAAGCTGCTGGAATGACTGCATGAGGCTTTGGGGGGACACATAGACACAAACCATAACAGCAAGTTATCTAAGAGTTAGTTCTCCAGTCTCTTAGTGCCAGTTCTCACAGGTTAATGACAACGAATGATAAAACCTGGTTGTGAAAAACTGTCCCATGTTTTCCTCTTAAAAACCAAACTTTCAAAGGAAAGGAGAGGGTGTGCAAGACCCTCGAAACCTCAGTACTGGGAAAGTAACTAAACGATGAAAAGACAGTAAAGTAGAAGGGCAATAGGATTCTGCATTGGATTGTTTCATTTGCACCCCAGTGTTATTTCACATCAAAGAAGCAGAAACCAGAAAACAGCACTTCAACTGGGGGCACAGGTGTCAGAAGGGGAAGGCCCTGAGCAACAACTCCGGGCTGATGTCCATTACCAGAGGAAGCTACAGTCATGTGGGCAGTGGGCCACAGGATTCATCCTGCTCCGTGACTACCAGGACTCCACTCGTTACGTAGATGATCAGCTCTACGTGAGACATAGGACAGTGACCACCTAGAAGAAAGGAGTGATTAGTGGTAAAGTATGGGTGGGAACTGCATTCCAGTTTTTAAACTTGGCTTGAACTATAACTTCTTCCTGTTCTCTACCTCCTACACTTGAGATCATACACACACACACACACACACACACACACACACACTGGTCTCATGACAATAGGTTCTAGAAATGAAACAAAACTTATGGATTATTATTGCAAAATATTCTTACAGTGTTGCCTAAGCAGGGGTGACAATGCATTCTACGCCTTCATCTGGTTGTCCCTATCCTGCCAACGCCAACGTCACTTGCCTCACCACCGAAACACAGAGAAACCACGCAAGCAAGCAAGAAGGAATGATAACTAAAGCCATTTACCAAAATGAAACCAGAATGTGGCAAATTTCCTTTCCTACTTGCTTAATATTTCAACATCTTCGATCTTTAGTGACTATGTTCTAAAGATAGAATGTACATATTCACTAAGATTGAAGCTGTTGAAATATTAACATTCTATCTTTAGAATACATTTAGAGAAAACAATTCCAAAAATGATACAGAGAGATCCATCTGGAATCAATTGTTTAAAACACTCAGCAAGATTTCATCTTCTCTTTGGAATACTCCAGTCCCCTAAATAGAGGTAGGATTAAAATAACTCTCCAATCATATTCTTGGACAGAAAGTTGGGGGGAAAAGATGTTCCAAAATTAAGAATTCCCACAAAACTCCTGCACCTTATGCGTTCTGTCTGTCTGGTTTCTTCTCTCTGAGCCTCCCTGCAGTTGTTTCTACCTCACATGAGCTTAGCAGTTCATTTCTTTCCAAAATCAAGTAATGAGTTCACCCAAGGAGAGAGAAGTTAGCACCAGAGGTACGACTAAGCGGCTGCTCATCAGGACAGCCCTCTGGACATGACACCAGCCTCAGCTAGTGGTGTCCAGGCCTCTGCTCAGGGCCGTACACTTTATTACTCCAACAAAAGGAAAAACATCTTTCTGTACAAGCCAGATGAAAGATCCATTCTTTATAGGAAGCCAAATGTACTCATTTTTCCCAGCTTGGGCTCTAAAGGCTACTACAGGTCAAGTTTCCTGGGATATGCTTTTTATCAGGAATACCCTTGGTTCTTACTGGATGCAAATTTTGGGGTATAAAAATGAACCAGACACTGAATACAGTGATTTTTTCCAAGCACCACAAAAGAACCTCATTTCTCCAAGTAAGTGGCTTCCACTACCCATAATTCTCGGCTTCCTGCTCCCAGTGCCTCTTTGGATTCATCTGAATTCGAGGTAAGTAATGCAGTCTTGTCCTGTAATCAGACAACTTTCAGCTGTACTTTCTGTGCTTTTCAGGCTGAAGATGCTGCCCTTATCCAGTCGTGACAATCCTAATCTGTGGCTAAGGGATGTGGCTGCTTTTGATTTCCTTGTATCCAGGAAGCAGTGCAGTTGATAGGCATCTACCTTGTTCTTTTCATGTTTCTCTGTTTCGGAGACATGTAGAATTCTCATGTGCAGCGCCTCCCATGTGTTTGCTTTCATGCTGTGGTCAGTGAACGGGGTGAATATCAGAATTCATGTCATAAAAAAAGTCCCTCCTTCAAGACATCGAGAGTCCAGGCAAAGCCAAGATGTTGTCAGTTCTTCAGGTTGGCACCTCAGCATAGTCTTTCTGAGCAAGGACTCCAGCTTAGTCCACTGACCTGAGCTTACCTGGTGAGCAGCCCACGTCTGATCCAACCCAGGACGGAAGCTTCTCCCGTGGTTGCACTTTGCTTTCCAGGCCCCATGGCTCGTGCTCAAAGGTGAGGCGGACCAGATTCCTTGGGGGAAACCTCACTTTCCTATGCTGGGCTCAAGGGACTTCGGAGACTTGGTGTCTGCTCTTCAAGGTGTGCTCACCTCCTCCAAAGCCTGAAAATGTGTCTGGGAATAGAACAAGAGCAGGGTGAGTAGCAGCAGTGGACTTTCTAAGTCCCAGCCCTGAGTCCCCAGTGCCCAAAGATGCCCACCTAGAAGTGTCTCACGGGCCTTGGGTGAGGAAGGGGGAGCAAGACACAGGACGATGTACTCCCTCATGCCTAAAATAGTTACTGAGGACCTATTATGAGGAAGACATGATGGGTAATGAGTAAGACCCCAGAAACAGAACGAAATGTAGCCAATGTCTGGAGACTATGGTGGCCTTGGACTGTGGGGCTCTCAGAGGCGAGGGTCTGGCTGCCCACTGCCAACCAAGGGAAGCCAGGCACCATAAGCCAACACTCTTCTGCATTGCTTGTGGGGTGTAAAGGGTGAATGACTGCTTAATGAAAAACTAATCCTCTCTTTTACTCACATGAGATTAGTTTAATGTTACTGGATGTATGGGGTCCTTTTGTCCTGGTGAGACTCATTCCTCAGAGAATGCACATGTATAATCAAGAGGAAACAACGTAGATGCTAAGGGGAGAGACTGTGGAATCAGACATCCCGGGCTCACACCATGGGACTCTTGGCTGGGCGGCCTTGGGTGAGTTACCCAACCTGCCCTGTGCTTGGGTTTCTCATTTGTGACGTGGGTGACATTGTTCACCTCACAGAGGTGGAGTGGATGTTCATGAAGTCAATGCACTAGGAAGTGCTTTAACAGGGCTCAGCACATAAGTTTTCTGAGAACCTCAGCCACCATAGTAATCGTGCATGTACATATAAGTTGGGGGGATACAAAATGTTTTGTGGTTAACATCTTTAAACTAATCCCAAGACAAATGTAATTACCATGCATAGGAAACATATGCTAACAAAAATTAAATATATATTATAACATATGTTATTATATCATAAAAATGATTCTGATGTAGCCGTGCTGCCAGCTCCCTCAGCGAGCAGGACGCCTAGAAGTTGTGCTGGGGGCCCCAGTGCAGCTAACACAGGCACTCTGCCCAGCTGTGTCCCCTTATTCCTCACACAGCGCTCTGTGGACATTGCTCACAGGTGTGGTGGACTCCACGGCCGAGACGCCTCCCTGCCTGAGGTGTGTGAGATGCGGCCGGTCGTTCCAGACACCCAGTCCTGGTGACGCTACCCATCCTGTCCTGTCTTCCAAGAACCTGCTGCCTTGGCCCCCTGCTCACTCTGTTTAAGCTTCAGCTTATTGTTCTTGGGTTTTACAGAAAACATAACTTTAGTTGCTTTCCAGCTTCACAGTAAGAGCTGAGGTCATGGGTACTTTTGGCAGAGGAGAGGAGGCGACGGGGTGAGAGGCGTTTACGGAAGTCATGACAGAGTCTGGGATTTAAAGCATACAGTTAGAGTGAGGGAAATCTATGCTCTTCGGTCTTCACGTTTTACTTGATCCCACTTTTAGTATGTGAGCAAGTTTGGATTTTTTTTCTTATCCACAGCTTTCATTTTCTAATGATGCCTCATCAGTAACTAAAAAGAAATATAAATAAGCCGGACCTGCAGTGGAACCTGCTGAGTCGATTTGTAATCGCTCCCAGTTTGCTTCATGAAGAGAAAACAGTAATGTCTCATACACATGCGGGCAGGGCAAGGCCAATACTCCATGTTTGCTCTTTATGCATCTGTACCATCCTGCTGTACACACCAAGTCTACAGACTGGAGAGAGTTGTTCCAAAGGATCTGCACATTGGGATCAGAGAACTGTTGGAGGGGTGTGTGTGTGTGTGTGTGTGTGTGTGTATGTGTGTGTGTGCATTTAGTAAAAGAGACAAGAGTGCCTGAGACCCACACAGAAAGAAATTCTGAAGCAGTGGCTCTGCCCCATATGTCACCCTAGATGCCTGCATAGATCATCTCAGACACACGACGACTCTGGGTGGTAGGTCAGGGTGTCCCTGCTGCACAAAGTCAGAAAGAAATGTTACCAGTGCCACATAGCTAAGTAGTGAATTTATCCTACTTTCACCTCTAGCACACTAAGAAATGGATTCCAGAGAACATAATTTTCAAAAATTATCAGATAAATTAAATGAGAAGGCAGGCATGAATGCATACTCTTATGACCACGTCATCACCCACGAGGATTACTCCAGCAGGCCAACTCCCATGCGTGTTTCTGCAGCCCCCGTCCTCCACTGACTCTCCAGGAGCACTGTCCCTAGCCTCTTCCGCTTGGACAGTCATCTTCCTCATCCATGAGCTGCTCATGCAAGCCAGACATCCTGCTCACCACGACAGTAGGACTGTCTCCAGGACCCTCGCCGGTGCTGAAGAGCCCCAGGAGCCCCCACAATACTGACTTTGTGTGCTTTCTCAATCTCCCTTAATTTTTAATAAATCAAAGGAGCATGTTTATTTTTATGAGATTTTGGTGAGATGCTATTTTAAAGTACTAAATATTTCAGGCAATTTTTTTTTGTTCATAGCAAAAAATATGATTTCACAAGTGCTTGAAACTTCTTGTTTGTTGGCAAACAAGAAGAAACCATGACAGTTATTTTTAGAAGTGATGGCCAAATTTGTCAACATCCATTGTGTCAAGCTAGAACTGAGTCCTTAGACTAATACCATTGTCCTGTGGATGCAAAGAAAGTTAGCCAGCAGCCAAGGAAGAAAGTACGGTGCGTGGGCCATGCACCTGACACTAACCAGCTTCACTAACCATGCACCTGACACTAACCAGCTTCACTAACCATGCACCTGACACTAACCAGCTTCACTAGCTATGCACCTGACACTAACCAGCTTCACTAACCATGCACCTGAAACTAACCAGCTTCACTAACCATGCACCTGA
>NW_004524783.1:1816196-1825478 GCF_000260255.1 Octodon degus
ACTAACCAGCTTCACTAACCATGCACCTGACACTAACCAGCTTCACTAACCATGTGG
Organism: Octodon degus; assembly: GCF_000260255.1. Taxonomy (NCBI): domain Eukaryota; kingdom Metazoa; phylum Chordata; class Mammalia; order Rodentia; family Octodontidae; genus Octodon; species Octodon degus. Next base: position 1,816,254 of record NW_004524783.1, read on the forward strand.
CCTCAGTCGTCTCCTCTCTGTCTTGATTTCCTCTCCATCAAATGGGACCTGCCATGTGCATCCTGCTGACCTCAGAAATTTCTGCGTCCCTCACGTGACAGAGTGACGGTGGGAGAGTTGTGAACAAGTTGCTTTATCCAAGGAATACTGCATATGTGTCAACACCAATTCCATTAAGCTAAAGCTGAGTCACTCAGACTGGCAATGACGCAAATGGTGAGGAGGAAAGGCTGTGGAAGATGCAGCTGTGACGCAGAGCTGAATCATTCTCCGCGGGCTTCGTCACACTGGGGCAAGTCATTGGAGTGTGTCAGAGCAGAGAGCACGACAGGGGACCTTCTGTCTGTATTTGGCTCAAGCAGGAGAAGGGCTACATGGAATGACGGTTGCAGGTACTTCATAGGGCTCACTCATCCGATCGTCAGGTCTCTCTGCTGACGCTCACTGAGCACTCACTAGGAGAAAGCAGTGGGTGAGACGCCGAGATGGCTTCACTCTGAGTGATGTAGCTTTTGTCATTGGTCCTGAAGTAACAACTAAGAAATGAGTGCCAATAAGTGAAGTATTGTAATCTCAGTCCACGTGCACTTCAGAGGCAAGCTCAGCACTGAGAGGACGTGATGGGCAAGCGCCCCTGCTTGGAAGGGTCGTTAATCCAATCTGGAGGCTGGGCATGTGGGAAGGAGACAAGCCAGAGGGCAATGCCAGAGTCGAGCGTGGTTTGTTTTACAAGACATTGGAAGGAATCAAGCTGCAGGCTGTGTGGCTTGGTCACCAAATAGGGCATAGAGTTCCTGGAGGCTGTCCTGGTGCAAGAAGAGACTCAAGGGACAATTGTGCTCCTAGCTGTGTTCCCAGAGCTGTGTGGTCACTAGTCTACCAACTGATCCACCCAGGCCCAAAGCATTTCCATTTGTAAAATACGGATGGTTGTATCTCCCCTTTGGAATGCTGTGATCATTAACATGGTAAGAAACGCCGATCACCAGTCGGGTGCTCAGCAGCCTCTAGTCATCCCCAAAGCACAGGTGCTGCCTTGGGTGTTATCTTCTGGAGGTTAGTGTCTCTGGGAGAAATGTTATCCTAGTAGTATCTTTCTACTGAATCCAGAACTTCATCTACAATGCCACATTAACATCCAATTCCCCTTCCCTGGCTTTTTGTATATTCTCAGGATACAGAAGTGACTTTCCCTGAGGAGAACAAATCCTCATTTCTGGTCAGATGTGTGACAGCTGGAGTTAGTGAGCAGAGAGGCCCCTGCCCACTGCCCCAGCATATATTGGAACAGGGACAGTTTGGAAATTTGATTTTCAAGGCTATTATTCAACAGTTCTCTCTACCTGCAGTAAGCTGCAATGGATGAAAATAAATTCACCTGCAGTATTTAGAGCTGAGATTTAAGAATCTTCGTATCTTTTTAAACTCATCTTTTTATGTGTCTCACTATGTAGCTCAGACTTGTAGTGATCCTCCTGTTTTCAGCCTCCCCAGTACTGGGATTACAGGCATGCACCACCACGCCTGGACTTGGTCCCTGGCTCAGCATGCCCCAGGGGCAGGGCTGGCTCAGCATGTGATAGCTGGGATCAAATCCTGGTTCCTGCGCTTGCCTAAGCAGGTGCTTAGTCTGCTGAGCTACCTTGCCGGCCCTTCATATATTCTTATTTAAAAGCAAAGAATAGTGGCAGTTTAGAAACATGTACTTGTTTTTGGTTGCAATAAAAATAGATGGCATTGCAGCGTGAAGTTCTTCCTGGGGAAAAAGAAATTGCTATGAGGAATTAAAATTTAACTTCTTTAAAAAAAAAAAAAAGAAGACAATAAAAGAGTGGTTTGTTCTACCCCAGGCCTCGTGTCTAGGGAGATGACCATTGGGTGAGGAGACTCCATGAATCCGAACAGGAAGAAAATCATACATCTAGCCTCACCAACTTCTGAATGTAACTGAGCTGGTCTGCAGTTTCATCAGTAGTATTTGTGAGTTTCCCACAAAAACAAATCACAGATATTTTTATGTCATATTACAGTTGTTATAGGTATAATGAAACACGCTCTGCCCTGCTTGGAAATTATGCTAGTTATTACACCTGCCACTAGAGGCAGGTCATGATCATACTTAATGCATTAATAAAATGCACTTATCACGAAAAATTTAACTTCTTGCTCTTATTCCTTCAAATTGGCTCCGTGCAACCTTCGCTTTTTTTTCCTTTAGTCTGCCAAATTTAACTTGATATGATAATAAAATAAACTTCCATTATATTGGATTATTTTTTCCAACAAAATTCAAAAACTCAGATGCTTCAGTTCAATATGCAGAATTCAGACTTTGGGCCTTACCTTCCCCAATTTACAGGTGAGCCAACAGTTCCCAGAGCCAGTCCATATCTCCAAATTTCTACCGTGAAAAGCCTTTCAGCTTTCACCAAGATGGAAGAAAGTGCATCTGTCTTTCAGGCCAAGATGGACACTGCATGCCACGGAGGCTAGAATTTTTTTCAGTGGTGTGGTGGAAACAAGTGTCTGGATTTGTGTGACACTGCGGATGTCTTTTTGGTATTCCACGCTGCTTTCTCACTGGTGCAGAGGAAGGGATGGATTTAGAGATGGGTTACACCCCCAGTGCTCACCGTCACCCCACAATCTTGCCCTGGATCAGATGCCAACAGCAACCTTGGCACCACTGTGCCACACTTGGCCACACACTTTCACCATCACGCCTCAGGTGGCCTCACACATCAGAGCAGGATTAATAAAGAGTTACGTAGTAGAAAGATATCTCAGAGGGGCAGCTGGGTCAAATAGAATTGCTAATTTTAGTTTTTGAAGAATCTCCACACTCAGTCGAGCTAGCTTGCCTGCCCATCTTTTTTGCCACAGTCATGCCAGCATTTGTTATTTGTTCTCTTGATCATGGCCATTTTCCTGGAGTAAGATGAAATTTTACAGTGAAACCAATATTAATAACAGCACAATTGATGAATCTGGAAGTGGACTATATATATTGATCAGCAGATGCATGTATTAAAATGTATTTGTACAAAGTAGAATGCTATTCTATAATGAAGAAAGATAACCTTGAGTCATTTGTAGGAAAACAGATGCCCCCTGAAAATGTATAAGAAAAGAAAACGTAATGTTAAATGATAGAAATCCAACAAGCAGGCTTAAGTAGTATACTACAGCTTTTCTCATATGAGAAATTCAAGGTATAAATAAAGAACAAAATATGGTAAATAGAGTAAAGAACAAGTAAAGAGCAAAATACAAGACAGATAAAAAGAAACAGGAAGATCGAGTTTTTCCAGCAGGAAGGGAACCAGGAGGTGGAGGGAAAGGGAGAAAGGGGCAGGGGAAGGTCCACAGCAACGTTAAGCTATGTCAGGTGGTCACTGTGAAAGTGGTCACTAGATATAGTAAATGTACTAATATAAAAATAAAAGTAACATGTTTTTCCATCCATGTACTGAGAGATTTGAGGGATCACCTAAAATCCAAGGGGCCTTATAAGCTGGCCTACAATTAATAACAATGACTTAAACAATTTGAACATTTAAACAGAATCCATCGCTTTCCTTGTTGGACAGAAGCCCCGGGGAGGAAGGCCCCGACCACTGACGCACTTAGAGGTCTCCTGCAAGGCAGCCAAGCGCTACCTGGTGGGCTGTTGGGATCTGGCCTCAGGATACAGAGGTATCACCTGAGTTCTCCTAAGAGCAAGCCATACTTTGTGCTTTTATAATTATGCAAGCAAAGGAGAGAGAGAATGTCCAACAGTGAAAGCACCCAGCTATTGGCAGCGGCACACAGTTGCATCTCTGCGGAAGTGCCGCTGTGGCTTTCGCTGAGATGACGCTGCAGATACGGCTCCGAGATGACGACCCGCTTTGGCTTCCCAGACCTCCCCAGGAGAGGACAGTGGTTTGAGTCAATGTGAATGACATCTGCATGCACATTAACCAGAGGAAGGGACTCATGGAGAGCACAGCGTTCAGTGATAGCACTGATTGGGTCTCCACAAATGGACCTTGACACGTAATGCCTTGAGTGGTTTTATCTTACTCTGGACTCAATTTATTTAGCGAAGCCAAGACTCTTAAAGGAAACAAAGCATTTTGAAAGCACACTATTGATTTAGAGCTGCAAAAGGATAACGGCTTGCAGGGAATGAGGGTTTTTGGTTTGTGCATTATCTTTCAGAAGATGTGAAGCTCAGTCTCCTTCCAAACAATCCCTAAAAGGAAACAGATGAGGTTGCTCAGGTTTCCGTCTGTCTGTAAGCACCGCCATTCTTCCCAGGAGGTCCTGTCCGGCGTAAGCAGAGCCCACTGCCCTGCTCTCGGGCTGCTATTTGGGTGGCCTGAGGTGGTTAGGTGAGAGCCAACCCAAGGGGAACAGAGGGAGCCCTCCACAGCCAGCCATCTGACCCTCCAGTGCCTGCTCTGCTCGCTGCACCCGCGAGCACTTGTGTAGATCTGCTGTCGGGACACGACACAAATGTGTGACTTAACACCAGAAGTTCATGTTTCTGTGGCTCTGGAGGGAGGAATGCAAGACCAAGATGCCAATAGGGTTGGCACCTCTGTAAGCGTGAAAGGAGGATGCACTCCAGGCCTTCCTCCTGGCTGGCATGTGGGCAACTAGGGCTACCTTTTTGTGTGGTAATCCTCTAGTGGAATTCTTACTGGGTTAGAGCCCACACTGTAGTTCTTCTCATTATTATTTTTTTGGTGATACCAGGGATTGAACTCAGGACCTTGCACTTACCAGGCAAGCACTTATTCCACTGAGCTTTCTCCCCAGCCACACACTGTAGTTCTAATTTTCACTTTACTGCCTCTTTATAAATGCTTTGTCTCTAAATACAGTCCCATTCTGAGATACTAGAACATTCTAAGGTACTCGAACATTCTGAGGTCTAGAGTATTCTGAGGTACTCGAACATGCTGAGGTACTAAAACATTCTGTGATATTAGAACTCTCCAGTGTATGTGTTTTGGGGTAAGACAATCCAGCCCATAGTAGCACTCACCATGATTTAGGTTGCTTTCCCCACTTATTTGTGTTTGTGTTTATTTTCTCACCTAATACAGCTATCCGGGCTTCCTATTGAGCTGGGCACTGTCGGTCCCCTTCTGTGGAGGAGGAAGTTGAGTACAGTGAGGAGAAGAAACTGCCCAAGATCCCAGGTGCACAAGTACAGTCATTTTATTTGGCATAGATTTATTTCTGAATTCTTTGAATAATGTTATGAACTTCATTTTTTTGACATAATAATTTTAAATTGCAACTAAATGTCAGATTTAACAATTGTCCTTTCTTTTTTAATATTTATTATTATTATTATTATTATTTGTATTTAAGGAAGGGTCTACAGGGTGTTCAGGGTCTCACTCCTAGATTGGACTCATGGTGATCTGCCTGTTATAGCCTCCCAAGAGCTGGGACCACAGGCACGCACCACCACGCCCCATCTCAGTTGCCGTCTCAGCATGCCCTGCTGAGATGCTTTAATCTGCTGAGCTATTTGGCTAGCGCTCATGTTAATATTTAGTTAATATCACACCATCATATTTTAACCATACATATCAATTGCAATTACCCTTTCTTAACATATTATCTCTCTATATATCAGATTCTTTTGTCTGAGGCCTTATATTTAGTAGATGATCAATATTTAATATTTTTATTTCAATGGTTTTTTAATATTAAAACTTGGGAAGAAATCAAAGTGAAGCCGCTAAATAGTTTTGTCTGTGAGGATAAAAACCTCACATGATATTAGGATACTGGATTTGTGATCAGCATGCAGTTTTGAAAATTTAATGAATATGCAATCATGCCGTATATTCCTTATTCCCTAGGAATTATCCATCTGTAAAGGCAGAATGAACTCCAGGGAGATAGGCATCCTTCTCCAAGGTCACAAAGCACAAGAAAGCCAGAGGAGGAGACACAACCCAGTACAGCACGATTTGTGTATACATATTAAACATTTTCTACTCTGGAGGATTTATTTCCAATATCTCAGTGTCTCAGATGGTCACTTTCTTCCAATTAAAAGATGGATCGGAGCAGACAATGTTTCCTGCTGCTCACACACGCACAGTTTATGCAGAAGAGCCAGCTAAGGATCTATGCAATTTGTATTTGTTTGTTCAGCCAGAGTATGTGAGGAGACTAGTAGTCTCAACCCACCAGCCCCACAGTCTTTGCTCCACACAACTGCAGAGCAAAATGCTTCCATTTCAGCCTGTATACTGGTTGGGTCACCGTATCCAGACTGTAGATAAGCAAGTTCAGGATTTTGTTACTGGAACTGATTTAAAGAAAAAGAAGGATTTTTTCCCAAAAATATGAAAATTTACACATCTGCATCTACAAATATGCAAACAAGAAGAACCCCAATTATGCACTGACACATGGGAGATCCCTGACAGCACTTTACAGATGCTGGCTCGTTTGCCTGCCAAGACAGCCTTCTGGAGCAGATGCCGTGCAGAAGGGAGACGGAGTTAAGTACGGCAGGTTAGCAGGGGCCCTGCCAGCTTCCGAATCCCTGCTGCTGGGTCCAGCGTCCGTTGTGTTACTTTATGTGCTGTATTTCCAGACCCCGTTGCTATACCGCATAGTTTCATGTGTGTGCCTATGGAGAGTATTTTAACTAGTAACGACTTTCCTCACATGAAAATGCGTGTCTCAATTTAGGAGATGGTTAGAAAAACACAGGCAAGGTTGGGACAGTAGAAAATATTCTATTATTATGATCGAGCAAAATGCTACCATAAAAGGAGAAAAACATTGTTTAAGGCTACAACAACCATGATCCAGTGGATTCTAGGAGACACATACAGCTCTTTCTCCCGCGCCCTGCGTGTACCTCCAGCTTCTGCTGCAGAACAAGACGCCCCTGCCACAGGGGCTGGGTTGCCAGACCAAGCAAAGAAAGCCTCACTCCAGAACAGGAGACAGTGGCTTTCTCCATGCTTGTCCTCTGTAAGAAGAGCTTCTGGGCGGTAAGAAGAGACGCAGGGCGGCTACATCTCAGGAGAAGTGATGTTCTTCTATGAATTTTCTCTTCAACTATACGGAATCGTTAGTCAAAGCCAGGTGAGCTGATCCAGTCTGACCTATGGAAAGCTGCCAGGAAGCTCGGCAGCTTCTTCAGTGTGTCTGGATTGGGACGCGATAGCTCTACGTTTGTAAGGGTTCCCTATTGACTTCTATGCCGAAGATAGCTAGAGCCACGCACAGGCCTTGAATCTCCTACTTTCTTTCCACGTATGCAGAATTTCATATAGAACTCTTAAGAGATTCTGCATTTGTATTCAGTATATTTAAAAAATCCACAGAAATTTGATCCAATTACACCTTTCCTTGGAATCCACTTGAAAGAGTTTATGACATCGTATTACAGGGATACTTGCATGCCCACCAACGCTTTAAGAAAATTTCAGAAGCAGCCTATGTGTGAATGGATGAAGAAAACGTGGTATTTATGCATGTGTGGCCATGACGCTAAGTGATGCAAATTAAAAGCAAATTCAGACACATAGTCTCTCTTGTGAGGAACCAAAAATACATAAAACTTAAAGGGCAAAGTAAATGATGACAGGAAACATTGGGGTAGACTTTGTGGAGATGGAAAGAAGATCTGGGGGGACAAAAATGACTAGGATTCAGTCCGAACGTGCACTAATTCCCCCGCGTGAGTGTAGCTATTATGCATCACATATGCGGATAAAAGGATGCACAATTTAAAAACGGAAAAATGCAAGGCCCAACGCATTCATTAGGGTGCTGGGCTGCGTGTGGTTAAGGTTGCACCATGTTGGCTGGTTCCCAAGACGCCCAGGTGACTGTGTAGTTCTATTCTAGGTGTGCCTGTGGAGGTTCTTCTGCAAGAGACTGTCACTTACCTCTAAGGACTGAGGAAAAGAGGCGACTCTCCCCTGCAGGGGGTTGAGGGCCAGGATAGAAGAAACAGGTGGCAGAGGGTGCATGTGAATTCTCTTTCTAACAACATCAGCCTTTGGTCCTCAGCACTTCCGGTTCTCAGATCTTCAGCCTGTGGCTGAGGACACCACCAGCTCTCTGGCTCTCAGGCCTACAGACCACTACATCCTTGGTTCTTCAGTTCATAGTCAGTACATCATGACTTTTCAAGAACCATAAACACCTGAGCCAATTCCTTGTCATAAATCTCATTCGTATATATGTCCTATTGGTTCTGTTTGCCTGGAGAATTCTAAAGCCAAAGCTGGTCTCCCAGTAAGTGAGGATTATGCCTAATTTATTCTAAAATATCGTTATACCAGTTCTGTAAACACACTTAAAAACAAAGCAATGGGGCTGGAGAGATAGCTCAGCAGTCTAAGCACCTTGCCTGGCAAGCACAAGGGCCTGGGTTTGATCATTGTTACTGCAGTCTGTGCTGGCCCGAGCTGGCCCAGGTGGCGCACGTCTGTAATCCCAGCGCTGGGGAGGCTGAGACAGCGGACTCGTCACTGTGAGTCTGAGCTGTGTAGTGAGACCCTGGACCAAATAAATAAATAAATAAATTTTAAATATTAAAAAGAAAAGAGACAGCGCTCCTCTTCCCACATTCAGTCTTGACCTTGGTCTACTTCACCCTGTATTCGAGCTCCTCTTGCTGAATGAAGACTCTCTGAGTCTCTTTCCCAGGACAACAGGTGTGTCCAGATACGTGCCATCAGACCATCAGACGAGCTGGGCCACAGTGCCGTCATTCTCCTTGTGACTCTGGGGCAAGAGCCACTGAAGACACGCTTCCATTTTCCCAGCACTGTGTATAACAATTATTGGCCTTCACTTCTGCAAGATATTCTCAGTGCAGTCATGAGTGTACCAATTTTTTGGGATAAGGTTTTATTTTATCTTCTTCCTAGGCAGGTAGTAACTGAATGATCAACCAAATAGCCCCATATCATGCTTCCAAAATGTGCACAATTTCTAGTGACTGGGTATTTCAGGAAGATGTATGTATAAGTAGAAGTACCAGTTTGTGTATATCTGTGTTTGTTCGTGTGAGTGTACTAGTTGTTGTTTTATTAGCTTAAAATTTTCAATTTAGTCATAGAATGAAAAATAGGCTGGGCATGGTGGCACCCACCTGTAAGGCCAGCACTTGGGAGGCTGAGGCAGGAGGATTGCTCTGAGTTTGAGGCCAGCCTGGGCTACAAAATGAGCTCAAGGCCAGCC
>NW_004524783.1:1825688-1887787 GCF_000260255.1 Octodon degus
GTTTTGGATGCAGCTCTGGAAACTGGTAAAATCAAGAGCAAATATGGTCCCTTTGGTCTTCTACACTGACCACAGACTTCTGACTCCCCGAATGTTAAGACAATAAATATACATTAGTTTAATCTATGAGGTTACAGCATTCAATTTGCTAAAAAAAAAATGAAGATCTGATGCATAAGGATTAGTTTGGGCCTGCAGTGCCTAAACAGGCCAGGCTGACCTTCAGGCGTGGTCTATAGACCTGCCCTCAGTGGTCTGTATGATTGCAAGGAGAACCTTAGCACTGGGATGGTTGTGGGCAGAACGGGCCCTGCCGACCTAGACCTGCTCGGCAAGAAGTGCACCTCCCTCGTACACGAGCTGTTATTCCTTCAAAGCTGGCTTGTTGCGGGGGTTGTGTTCCCTGGCTGGCACGGCTGGGGCATGCTTGCCCTTGCCTCACAGTGGTCTTTCACTAAGACATGGGTTCATTCTTATCCTTCCTGGTCAAAGAAAGGCCTGGCCCTTGCTGGTTGAAAGCCCAGCAGTGGTGGATCATCCCAGACATGTAGTCAAATTTTATTTTGAGAAGTGGATAAAAAGATGGAGAGAGCAGGCCAGGAGGGTGAGGAAAGGAATGTAAAAAGAACTGGGAATGTTATGTACGCTGGCCGTGTTCTCATGATGAATGCGAATATTATGTACTGCCAGCACACACTACTATAAAGAAGACACCAAAAGTTTATTTTATGTTCTTTTTTGTTGGCTTCATTCCTGGAAAGACACACGCAAGAGAAGGCGATAGTCTTGAGAAGTAGTGTATGCCGTCCTCTCACAGCGGGCACGGTGGATGCTTGGGCATTTCGTTTTCTTGCTACAAAAAATGGAGCAAAGAGCACTATGTATCCACCTACTTACCTATCTACTTATCTGCCTGTTTATTCATGACTATTATAGAGATATACGTTTAATCCTTGATTCAAAATAGGTCGAAAGGTTATAGGCAGACAGATAGCGTTGATCCTTGCTTCCACAGTGGACTGGTTTCAGGACCTCCTAAAATCCATGGACACTAAGTCCCTTAGTAAAAGGACTTGAAATTATGCCCTATCTATTTGTGGCCAAGGTATGCAAACTCTCCATGTATGCTAAACACTTCTGGATCATTTATAATGCCTAATACAATGTAAAGACTACCAGATAGCTAACCTCTATTGCTCAGGGAGTGAGTACAGAGGAAGGCTATAAACTCAGGACAAGCGCGTGTTTCTCTTTTTATGTGTGGTGTTAGAGATTGAATCTAGGCCTTTACACCTATTAGATGTGTGCTTTGCTAAAGACTGCCTCCCCAGGCCTCCATATTTCTGATCCACAGGACAGCTCACTAAAGAGGAACCTGGGTAAGAAATCCAACTATAGCCACCTACACGGACACAGATGGGCTGTGTGAATGTTCTAGCACCTTGTGTTGCTTATTTACCATTATGATCATGAAGACAAAGGACACACAGTGTTACAAAGTTGCACAGCAGGGCACAGTTCCCCTGGGAGTAGGGGAGAAGGATCTTTCACCCAGCAGAGGAAGTTTCAGGAGTGATCCCCCAAATTTGGAATGTGGGCAATGACAGTGAGGGAGGCATCGGGGTAGGGAAGCAGGTTGTGCAGAATCTCTGAGGGGCGAAGGCACAGTGCTGCAGAGCAGAGAAGAAGCTGATGCTGTCTGGAGCAAAGCATGATGGGAAGAAGAAGAAACTATCTAAACTCGAGGAGTAGGCAGAGACCCAGTGCAGCACACACCCTCATGGGATAGACTCAGGTAGGTCTGTCCATTAAGGAGCAATAATGGGTGAACCAATACTTTTGAACTTAATGCATAATTATGTGATATTCTTTTTGAGACAGGGTCTCACTAAGCGTTCAGGCTGGCCTTGAGCTCATTTTGTAACCCAGGTTGGTCTTGAACTCATAACGACCCTCCTGCCTCAGCCTCTTGAGTGCTGGTATTAAAGTCACATACCCCACCCCCAGCATTATATTATTTTAGAGAAACTTTAATGGAATAAAGCAAACTGTCTTCCTGGTTTTCTCTTTCTTGCATTAATAAATCAAACATAACAAGACTATATATTAAAGGGGGAAATAGAAAAAGAGAGTGGTTTTCTCCTGCTTTTCACTTCCCTGCACTGCCCGAGGCAAGGCAGAGGGAGCAGCCCCTCCATTCCATTGGCTCAGCTCTCCTGGGGTTGCTCTGCTAGGACAGCGCTGTTCAGCATCACCCGTGCAGGAGGGACTTACAGTTCACACTGATGACCATCCTCTGGCCCTCTCTGTTCAGGGAGCTGCAAAGGTACCCTTGTCCAAGAGACCATCTCTCACTGATGTGAGCTGAGCTGAGAGTCCCAGTCCTGAGGAGGGGAGTCTTGCTGTGGCATTGTCTGGCTGCACACGCCTGCTGGGAGGGCCCAGATGTCACACAGAGCGGCACCCAAGGACTGTGCCTTGTTTTGCCTCCTACAGTCTTGCTGCAGGTGGCTGCTTAGATAGAGCAGCAGCCTGCGCTGAGATCAGCGCTACCAGGCTTGCTTTTGGTTTCCCAGCAAGAGGCACGAGGCAAGAAACAAGGAGATTCTCTCGGTATTTGGAGCCTATGCCCAGCCTTGACAAAAGAAATCAGTTGTTTCGAATTTCAGAGCATCCCTGCTGTGCTGCCCTGTCTAGGCAGTCCACCGCTTGGGTCATTTGATTTCTTTCTAATGAGCCTGGAGCTGTTTTCCTTTTTTTGTAGAACAGTTGCTCAATTTTTACTGAAAATGCTGTAGGATTTTCTTTTCTTCCATTTAAGAGTAATGAAATAATCATTATTTGCCCAGGGTGGCCTAGAAGATTTAGTTGATATACATTTTTTTTTCTGTAAAAGTACTTTGTAATTGTCAAAGTGTTTTGCAAATAGCTATTGTTACTTCTTTGTTTTACATTATAACTATTCATCATTCTTTGCACCAACAGGTGAAGTCATAATTACTGACATGTGAAGCGAGTTTAACACTTGTGTGTGTACCTCAACCAATCAATGCCAAGGGAAAAGGAACACGATGTATTCCAAGAGGTGGGATGTCTAGACCTAAAAATGACAGATGTCAGTGTAGATTCCACAGCTAAAAAGAATTACTTGCAGAATCCGAGGGATGAGAAGGTAATTATAAATTAGGGTGCCTGTTCTGGTTGCAGGATAACATCAGTAATCAGCCTAGTCGAGGAAAGCTTTTTGTCCCTGCCGTGGGTCCTGTGGGAACCCAGCCCACCGCGGGATGCTAGCTGTTCCAGCACTGAATACCTGTGCTTGTTTGAATTGCTGATGAGCCAGCAAGGGACAGAAGAGTTGAGAGGATCAGTGAAGCTACTCGAGGTTGAAACCTTGGCTTTGAGAGACATTGATAATCGTTGGTACATGAGATTCTTTATAACTCTGGGTGGTTTTGGGATGTTGATTATACAACGATTTCTGGTGACTTGCAAGAAAAAAGGCCAAGCAGTCAGAATTCATTATGTGCTTAAGAATTATGGTACAATCATTTTATGTGACCAGATATTAGATTCAGCTGAAGAAGTTCGAGCAAAGAGCTCCCACCTCCTGGCACTGTGGTACCTGGACCAAGGGCTTGCCATAAGGAGGTTTCGTGCCCCTTGGGACCCCACTCTAAGGGAGGAATGTGTTTTTGCCCTCTTGTCTACCTGCCTTGAACTGCAAGACTGCTTTCGGGTAATGCATCGAGAAAAGAGGCTCATTTGGCTTGTATTTCTGGAGGCAGGGAAGTTCAATAAGGTCGTGCCAGCATTTGACAGGACACTTTGTCCCATGTCGTCATGAAAAGGTAAGTGAACGCACGCAAGAGAACAGAAGGGCTCATTTTTGTGACAGCCCACTCTCGGGATAACAGATGCATTCCCATGTCAACAATTGACTCAGTTTCCTCTTAGGCCCTGCCAGCACCGTGGCACTGGAGAGAACATTTCCAACACATGAATTTCAGGGTGACACATGCTGACCATTGTGCTCACGTCATCTCTGCAAAGCAATTGGCCACTACTGCTGCCAGAGGGGTCAGAGCTGCACAGCAGCTAATGTGGACTCTCCAGCGCACTCTGAGGACCCCGACTTCTTGCAAACCCCTCAAACCTAGGATGGTGTCTACTCAAATTTTTGGCCACGGAATGGGGAAGAAATATAGCAAAGATTTGTATACTTCCTAGAGCCATAAATGTTGAATGGTGAATATTTTAGATCCTGTGGGCCTGCTTGCTCTTTCTTTCTTTCTTTCTCTCTTTCTTTCTTTCTTTCTTTCTTTCTTCTTTCTTTTTCTTTCTTCTCTTCCTCCTCCTCCTCCTCCATTTCCTCCTCTTCCTCCTCCTCCTCTTTCTCCTTCTTTTTTCTTACTTTTTGTACCAGAAATCAAACCTAGGGCCTTGGGCCTATCAGGCAAATGCTATACAGCTGAGCTACCTCCCTGGCCCAAACTTTCTACAACATAGTGACTGCAATACACTATAAGGTGGACACCTGGTATGAGGGTGAGGGAGAAGCAACACAGAGGAAGCCTGTCTCTGCCACAGCACTGAGCAGAAACCCACCATGCCGCATGGAACCTAGGATTTTAGAAATCTTCACTGCTGCCTCTCTGTGCCAGAATGGAATTTCTGTGCTAACTTATATGGCCAGTCTAGTTCCAGAATCTGCAACGAATTCATGAGGTTAGTGTAGCATTAGTCACAGTTCTATAGCGCAACCGCAAGAAGACTATGAAGGTGAAAATTTGGGAGCTTGCAGCATCTGCAGTAACAATCCAGCTTTGTTGTTCACCTAAGACATGAACTGAGTGATCTTCTATTTGTAAGAGGTTTCAGAGGTAAAAGAAAGAAACAAAGAAAGAGATAAACACAGACAGAGAGATAAATAGATTTAAAAAACAACCCTGTAAGGTTGCATTCTCTTCTGCAAAACGAACAAGTTGGTCTAAATGTTCATGAATTTTAGCTTTTCAGACATTTCGTCTCTGTAGCAACCCTGAGACCTAGATGCCTATACATATTATAAATGTATTTATTGTCATTTTAAGAAGATGGGAGGCAAGAGGACATACACCATCTGCTTCCCGAGCTACGCGAGCCTGGCAGGTAGTGATCTATAGCTGGGTGGCTGGTAAGTAGATTTCTCCCTGCACGTTCTCTTCAGTGGAGTGAGCATTCCAAAATGGTTATGCGAGCGCGCCATTCATTCAGAGAACGACCGCGTATGCACTAGAAAGGAGGGCTGATAATTCTCTAGGCCTCGCAGGCCAGGGAAACGGGAGGGGCCGGCCCGGAGTAGAGCTACGCACAGAGCGCGCGGCGCTTGCCTGCAGCTAATTAGCAGGACTTCCTCACGGGGCAGGATGGTTGGGGGCAGCAGCCACAGAACCTCTTCCTATGGTTTGAGAAAGTGTCCCCCAAAGGCCCGGGGGTTGGAACTTTGTCTCCGCTCTGTGGCACTATTGGGATGTGCTGTACTGGAAGACAGAGGCTGGGAAAAGGTTAGGTCACTGAGGCTGCTTTGGTAAAGGCGCTCTAGGGGCTCTGCTTTTCCGCGGTCTCCTTCCTTCGCAGCTGCGTGCAGTCAGCCCCTGCGCTCGCTCTCTCTCCCTGCCGTGACACGCTGGCTCAGCTTGGATCACCAGCAGCAGTCAACGATCGGACTGCAACCTCGGAAACTGTGAGCTTAGTCAGAGCTCTCCTCCTTGAGTGTAGATTAGCTCAAGAATTGTATTATAGGGCCGGCCAAATAGCTCAGCAGGTTAAAACGCCTGCAAGCAGGCACAGGGGCCAGGGTTTGATTTGCAGGCCTGCAGTGCCGGGCCCGCCCCCGGGGCGCCCTGAGATGGCAATTGAGACTGGGTGTGGTGGCGCATGCCTGTAATTCCAGCTCCTGGGAGGCTGTTAACGGGCGGATTATTACCAGTCTGATGATCTAGTAGTGAGACCCTGAATACCCTGCAGTCCCTTCCCTAAAATAAAAACAATTAAAAAAAATTGTATTATAGTAATGAAAAGCCGACTCATACAATCCATCTTCCAAGTTTAACTAAAATTCCTCACCAAAGAGAGCTACAGATAGGGATCAACTAGAGTTGAAAGCAGTCAGGGCTCTGCTCAGCTGGGGTAGCCTATCTTGTAGCTCTGCACAGGCAGCATGGATGCTACAGTCCCTTCAATCAATCTGCCCGATCACCAGTGTGGACACTTGGGCAGACACCATCCTAGTGTCCTTAGGTGACCAGAGGAGATATTAGAAGTCCCAGCATTGTCTGCATGTGGGGGTGGTTGGATCTGCTCTCGGCACAGACCAGAGGTGACGCCTCTCCTGCGTGGAATTCAGAACTAATGGAACTGTGTTTGCTCTTGGAGGAGCAATGTTGGGGAAGGCCAGCTGTAGGAAATCTGGGGGTTTCCACACAAATCGTTTGCGTTATTGGGTTCTGTGTTCTCTCAGCTCCTCTACCTCATTCATGTGTGGATTTGATTTCTCTGCCTAAACTAGAACAACATGCTTCTCTGGTATGATAGGCAAACCAGTGTTAGAGATAGTTGTCTTCCTATGATTTGGCATTCAGACTGTTCATTGACATTTATCTGAAAACCCCCCAGCAGTGTGAATGTGGCCTGTGGCATGTCCTTGGAAATGTGAAAGTCTGCTTGTAAAGGATGCAGCAGCTTTATTTGGCTCCCTGTAAAATCTATTTGTTTTAAATAGAATCTATTCATTAAGGTAGTGTCATAGTTCCTTTTCTCATTGCTGAGACAAAATACCCAACACCCAAGTCAAGAGAGGAAAGGTTTATTTTGGCTCAAAGTTTGTAAAGGCTTCAGTTGATAGCTGGCCCCAAGTAGGGTGGCATGGAAGAGGGGCATCACAGAGTTGAACAGCCCATGGTGTGGCAGGCAAGAGCAAGCAGCAGCAAGCATCCAATCTGTCTTCCTTGATTTCCTGTTATAGTCCATCTGGGGTATAATCACATTGATTTGGGATTATACACACACACACACACACACACACACACACACACTCACACATACTCACACAGGTGGGGTTTTCATTATCCATATCCAGAAGTATCCTAAACCAGTCAGTAGCCAGTCTTAGTACCACACACCCTTAATCCAGCATCACACACTCGAAATCCAGGTAGCTAGGAAAAGCCCCACATATGAGTGTGAGACGCTTTGGAGGGCAAATAGAAACAAGCTATAAATTAGGTAGATTTTAAAAATTACCATTAAATAGTTTAGCTTTGACAGAAATTACGTATCAACTATCCAAGAGATAAAGACACGCTTTGATACATGTGTTACTGGTGCACCACGTGTTGGGCCTGATGAAGTCATTTTTATTCTCGCTCTGTTTCACGAATCCATGACTCATGAATGCAAATGTCGGAGAAAGTGAGCCACATAAGATCCTGCATGGTGTGGTCTACTCTCTTTATTGGTTCTGAATGACTTCTGCTTGTTTCTAGAGGTCATGACAGCCTTAGGAAGACGATGATTGTCTTTAGCAAAGAGATGCCGAAGCGAATGTCCTACATTCAAGGAAGGTCATTTTAGCAGTGAGGTACCAAAGACAGTTTGCTCAAATCAATGTCACTGGAATCAGTGTATAAATCCCCAAGATGATAACTTTGAGATGATGACTGTGTAAATTATTGAATGGCTGGAAGCATCCATCACCCAATTTTATAGTCAGAGTCATCTTCAAAGTCTTTGTGGAAGGAGCTTCCATAAATTTTCACAGTAAGATCTGTAGCTCTTGCTGCAGACACACTCCTGTTGATTTCAGCCTTAAGCTCTTCCCCTGTAATCCAGCAGATTGCATTCTGCTTGGCCCCTACACATAGTAATTGTTACTATTTGTGCCTCAAATAAGAGATGTCACTGTGTGGGTACTATTATAGACCTTGTTTTCAGATTAGTAACATCAGGGTTAGTGCCATTAAGTGTGTTTCCAAAGTGACACAGTTGGGACTCTTAGCAACTCAGGTTCTGGAATCGTTAATCATTGCTGTTCTGAACCCAGCAAGAGACAATGACTCCTTAGAAAGACACAGATCTTTCCTCCCGTAAAGAGTGCATCTTGAATGGATTATAATGTCTTGAATTCACTCAGGTCTTATAAACTGGATAACAGTGAGGTCCTGGGTAGATTTGTGCACAGTACGTACATCAGCTCTCCACAGCAAGCCCTCATCCCCATGAGCAGCTTCTCTGGAGAACTTACCTTCTTCTCCTTGGAAAGACACAGTTTTCTCTTCTTTGAATTGGTTGCTAGGAAACTCACTGCAGGGGCTGAGCGGCGCAGGATGTAAGAAAGATTCCCAAAGCTATGGGAATGCAGAAAGCCTGTGGGAGCTATGTGCTCCATGGGCCACAGGACACATTCCCGGCAGCCTCTGCTACTACCAGAGGAGCAGAGAAGGTCTCTCTCTTTAAGGCATAATGGAGTGCTATGTACTGTCTCTGTATTTCCTGTCTTAGAGATTTAAAATCTGCTCTACAAAACAAATACTTTCACTAATGCTAAGAAAATCTAAAAGGGCAAATCACACACAGGTTGGTAAACTGAGAAAGTCTTCACTCACTGCAAATTCCACCTAACACAAAAATCTCATTATGTTAGCTACTTCATACCACAACCTTAGTCCTTGGTTTCTTGGGAAAACCTGTAATCCTGATCCTTTGACACCATCCATCTATCCTCATACTTCCTTATAATCTGTCCATGGAGGGTGGATTTCCTTTTTGTGCTACAAGTCTCTCCATCTTCACTTCTGTTTTCTCTATATATATTTGGAATAAATTCTTTGCTTTTAAGAACATGTGATGAGGGGCTGGGGAGATGGCTCAGTAGGATAAGCGCTTGACTGGCAAACTCAAGGATCTGAGTTCAATCCCTGGTTCCGAAAAAAAAAAAAAAAAAAAAAAAAAAACAAAAAAAAAGAAACATGTGATGAGTCACTCAGATAACTGCAGATAATCTACTTGTATAAGGTGCATAATACTAATCACTTCTATGAAAATCTAAACTTGTGGAACTGTACTAAACATCAAATAAAATAGTAAATTTATTCTTTCAAATATTGAAGAAGCATGTTGAGTTACTAACATAAGCTGAACATCAAGTCAAGAATCACAGAATCAAAGATATTAAAGCAAAATTATCTTCTTGGGCAGAGCATATTCCTGTAAGAAAAGCATGCTATGGATGCTAGAGCAGTCCATCAAGCCAGAACATTGTCCTCCTCCTTCTCCTCCCCTTCTTCCTTCCTTCACTTCCTTCTCTTTCCTTTCCACCAGGAATGACTGCCTTTCCATATCTTCTGTCTTATTTGCCTCTAACTTGCCAATTAATCATTGACATATTTAAAAAATTAATGTTTCAATACACACTCTTATGTTATATTTCAAATTTGTTAATGTGTGACTTGAAGATACCTAAGTCTGATTTTATTGAGGTATATTAAAAATACTGTGCTAGTGTTAACATGTAATAGAACACAGCTATCCTTGTGCATTGAGGAAAATCACTTGACCAGAGCGCTCCAAATTCACCAAGTCCTGTAAGCAAGCATAAGAGCTTTTCAGTCAAAGGCATTAGTTGTTCTTTGATCCTCACTTATCTTCACTAATTTCCCTTAATGAAATACACCTTTGGGTAAATAGGCCTTGGTACCAAAACACAAAGGATTTGCATTTGATTTTAATGAACTATAATAAAAATGGTCTTATTGTATTGGTAGCTATAATGGTACAAACCTGCAGTGTAACTATTCATCTTTTCATTAAAATAGTACTATTTCTATAAATGCTCATGACCCTTAATAATTCTCTTCTCTTTTCTAGACACAGCTGTTATTCAGAATGGAAACCAATCAAATGTCTTTAAAGCATTACAGTGCTGTCACCAACCATGCTATTTGATGTGGTTCATTTGCTTTCTTGTTACAATTTATACCAAGGTGTCCCTCCAAGAGGCTCATGGGCTCATAGGCAGGGCTCTTGGAAGGCGTTTGGTTTATGGGGACTTACTCAACTTGCCGATAGGGGTAGGCTCTGCTCTAAAGAGTCTAGCCACTCAGGGCATGATCAGGAAGGGTAGCACCTCCCTTCCTTTGCTGCCTAGCTGACGAGATGAACAGCCTTTTTTCTGCCAGGCCCTCTGCCTTGTCAGCCTGCCTTGGAGCGGAAGATCATAGACTGCAACGTGAGCCAGAATAAGTCTCTCCATCCCAAGGCGTAGGTGTGTCTATTGTCTCAGCGATGAGAAAGTGTCTAACACATTTCCCCTTTCAGCATGTCCTTGGGCCAGAGAACACTGTCCTTTGTTGGGCTGCCACTCGTAGTAAAGAATAATGCAAAATGAGCCAAGATTGATCTGTTCTGGAGCAATTTAGAGCAATTCAATTGACTGACCAGGTAAAAATATTGACATTGAGACTACCACAAGGACATACCAGCAGCTGCCTATGAGCTTGCAGGAAGGCTGCTGGGCTGAGATAACATTCATCTTCCCTCCAACATGCAAACTGCCAGTGACTATGTGGAGCCCTCTTAATTCCATCCAGAGGCGGGCCCTCGATTCAGGACCACGGTCACTCAGCAGCCAGGGGAATGGCTCATTCAGGTGTGCTCACTACTCTCCCAGACACTCTGACCGAGACCATCCCACCACCCGGAGTGAATGACTAGAAGACAGCTGACCCTGCCATCGTGCTTCCCCAGGACTGGTCAACAGGGTGGAAATTTCAGTCAAAATTTAAACTTTTATGGATAAAGACATCTCTGGAGTACATTTGGGTTGTACTTTTGCCTTTAGGTAGGTTTTTCTTAACCATCAAAGAGCATTCTTCATTATTTATTTTGCTCTTACCATATAAGTCAAGCCAGAGAAACAAGATCATCTACAGAAATGTGCTCACAACCTTTCATCTTAAAGCAAGCATTACGGGAAGCTCCTGGGTACTGCCTTGATCAACTGCACAGACCAGGTGGTAGACTTTCGAAGACGAATATCACCCTTACTTAGTCTGCCTTCTATCCACCATTGTGCTTTCTGACATGTGGCACACAGTAGGCATGTCAGTAACGTCTATGGCATGGATGAAAGATTCAGATCTGAACCTTAACTCCCACTCAATCAACAAGGCCCATTAAGAACTGTGATGGACTAGACCATGCCAGCCATTAGGATGTTCAACATAGAATTTTCATTATTAGAAAATGGAAATTATCTGGCTCTTCCAAAGATACTGTAGTGGATGAGCAGACAGGTAGGAGAGGAGCAGCTACTTCTTGGTTAAGTCAAATGCACATAATGAAGAATAAGCATTATTCTTCATTATCAATATCTTATTGATTAATAAGATAACTACATGACCTTATGAATGCTGCTTAGGCTGGATATACACTCTACCAAGGAAGGCACTATTTAAGCTCCAGGGCTGTGGCCTCTTGTGCCAGCCATGTTTGTTTCATCCCTACATGTGGTGGCCACGGTGCCACGCTGGCTGATTTTATGTCCAATCTTAATCGGTACGAGAGATGCCCAGCATATTAGTGCAGCACGCTTTCAGTTGTAGCTAGATGGATCAAGGAGGTATGATCTGCTCTCTGGCCCCTTCTGTTCTCACTTCCTGGGTGCGATGAGCAAGCAGGTTTTCCTGCCATGTGTTTCCACAATGCTATTTTTGCCCTCAGGCCAGTTGACCAAACATTAAAAAATCTAAAATCATGATCCAAAATAAACTTCTCCTCCTTTAAGTTGGAAATCACAGATATTTTATTCCAGCAACAAAAAGCTGGCCAATACTGTAACCTTGGATGGAGAGAGAATCCTATTCTTGATTTCTGTGTCTCTTATTTTTGATGTTCTCCTGCATATAAAGGCACAATCTAAGAAAAGCTTCCTTAGAGCTGCTAAATTATTTAAATCACATTGTGAACATGTGCTTATAGGATTTTTCCAGAAAAAACCTTTTTATGAGTTCAACCAAACTCTCTCAGGAATCCATAAGTTGAGTTATTAACCAAGAGTTATGTCAATAACCATAAAAGGGAAAGAACGCAAATCTGTCCCAGCTGTTGGGAGGCTGTAAATAGGCAGATCACTCTGAGTCCAATGTAGTAGTGAGAACCAGAACACCCCAGAGACCCTTCCCTAAAATACAAAAGGAAAAAAACGAAATCTGGCACTTTAATTTTCATGGTTCAATGGGCACAGCATCAGCATTCGCAGAGAAATCCAGGCATCCTGCCCATTCCCCTACGTCCCGGGACTGGCAACCAGCAGGGATGTGCTTGGGACCCTCAGCAATTAGTGTGGATCGAGGAATCCAGGTGCCAGGCCCAAGTCTATACATGATGTAAGGAACCTGGATCCCGGTAACTGGCCTGGCCAGAGGAGTAAAGGATAAATCTACTCTAACAAGGGATTTATTCTGCTATATAACTATGTAACTGTAGACTTTGCTCCTATAGCCTAACGTACAAAATCAATAGTTGTGGAAGTTTGTGAGTTTCTAAATTTCTCTTGATGTTGTCATGATTGCTAATTGTACTACTGTAGCTGGGATACCATATCTGTTTTAATCACTGGTTCTCTCTTGGGTACAAACATTGGAAAGCACTTCAGTAATAACCTCAGCATAGCCCTACACCTAAAGATGGAGGACATAGCTAAATGGAAAGCAGTATCTCATTCTCAATGAATTGGGAAGGCAGGATCTCAGGACAGACACAAGCCAAGAATGCCTCTCACACAGAAGTTACCCCTGAAAGAAAACTTTTCCTGGAGTTTCCTTGATAGTAATGATATAGATACTACTAAAATTCACAGGAATATTACAGAAATCAAAAGAAAGAGTTGTTTCTGGAATAGAAAATGACAAGTTGAAGGAGAACACTGCAATTTTAGGCCTCTAGCCCACCCAAAACACTCCAGGAGATATCAACATGGAATAAATTGGAAGTTAACACACTTAAAATCTCTGAAATGATAGCAACTGAAGTAAGGAAACAACTCCACATGGTATTGAGGAAATCAGATCAGAAATGATCTGTCAGGTAAGAAAAGAAATTATAACCATAATGAAATATTATTAGGCATATCTAAAGAAGACATTGATTAAAAACATAGAGGAGCATAGAAAAATGGTGGAAACCTTCAATGAACAATATAGAAAGAATTAAGATGCATGAAACAGAATCAAAGAGATATACAGGAGATTTAAAATTCCATTAATCCAGGGCCAGGGAGATAGCTCAGTAGAATAAGCACTTGCCTGGCAAGTGGAAGGTCCTGAGTTCAATCCCTGGTACTGAAAAAAAAAATTCCATTAATCCAGCAGAAAAGTATAAAAATGAAGTATAAGAAGTAAAGCCATGCTGTTATGTTGAGCTGTAGGGGACTCAGGTCAACAAATTCTGACATTGCCAGTCAAGCGGAAGATCCAATACTATTATGGACTAGGGGACTCTTCTGGAATATATTTTGCTGAGTTCACACACCTATAATATTCAAATGATGGAACTAAACAAAAAAGGGATATATAAATGAATGTCCATTTTGTATCTGTGTATTCAAAATGGTTAGGTTAGATATGTAGTTACATTCTCTTAATGAATAGAGGGATTTGTTCTAATAGTATTTGTAAATACGATATCATGTCCGCATCTTGTACAGCAATTAACCACTAGGAAGAGAGTATGCAATGTGTTAATTATTGAAGCTGTCCTACCAATTTGATTTGAAACTGTCTCATTGCTATTTGTTTCTCAATAAAACGATGGAAAAATAAATAAAATAAAATAAAATAAAACTTCCATTAAAACTTGGCAAAACTGCTTGAATGAAACTGAAAATAGACTTTTAGATCTTGAAGACATCATGGCAGCTAATGACAAGGAAAGGAAAGATCTGTTAAAATAACAAAAACCCAGTAAATAATAATTCAACAGCTGCAAGATGATGCAATGAAAAATAATATAACTAATAGTTATCAATACAACAGCTGGAGTCAACAGAAATGACAGAAAAAGAATGCTTGCAGTAGCAGAAAATGTCCCAGCCATGGGAAAAGAATGTGACATACAGTTAAGGGAAGCATAGAGAATTGTATTCAGTCATAATCAAAATAAATCTATACTTAAACACATAACAGTGAAAATCTTAGAAATCAGGCAAAAGAAAAAATGTCAAAAGCTATTAGAGAGAAGAAACAACCTATCATAGAAAAGCCACCAAAATCACGGCAGATTTCTCAGTACAGACCGTGAAATGAAGAAGAGGTTGGTGTGAAGTCTCTAAGGTCCTGAAAGAAAACAACTTCCAACCCAGATTGCTGTACCCTGCAATGTGGATCAAATAATCTGTCTACCAAATTGAATGGACAGATAAAACACATCCATGACAAAGAACAACTGAAGAAATTTATGACAACTAACCCAACCCTACAAAGAGTACTGACAGGTATTTTAGAAAAGGAAAAGATGACAACTTCAAGAACAACAGAATAGAACCCTCAAGCACAGAAAGCAATTAAGCAGAGGGGAAAAGTAGGGACCCTACAGTAGGAAGACAGCATGGCAAAGATTAGCCAATACATATCAGTTATAACCATCGATGTAAATGGCCACAATTCACCAAGCAAAAGAAGCAGACTGGCAGGGTGGGTCAGGAAACAAAATGCAACAATATTCTGCAACAAGAAACACATTTAGCTCCAAAAGAAATGAATAGACTGAACATTAAAAGATGAAAAACAATATTCCACATGACAGGAGCCCAGAAAAAAGCAAGGGTAGCTATTCTGGTTGCTGACAATGTCAACTTCAAAGAAAGCATGATTAAAAGAGATAAAGAATGTCACTAAGGGGCCAGGGAGATGGCTCAGTAGAATAAGCACTTGCCTGGCAAGTGCAGGGGCCTGATTTCAATCCCTGGTTCTGCCAAAAAAACTAAACAAAAAAAAAAAAAAAAAAAAGAATGTCACTATATATTTGTTAGGAGAAAACTGCAAGAGGAAGAGATAACAATTATAAATCTATATGTACACAATGTAGGTGCACACGGCTGTATAAATTTTAATAGACACGAAAAATCAAATGAGCAATAACATAATTGTGCTAGGGGACTTTAATACCCCACTGACACAAAGAGATAGATCAATTAAGCAAAAAATTAGCAACAGAACTAACCCAAACTAGTGAAGAAATGGGCCTAATAGACCTTTAAAGAATGTTCCACCCACTTCTTCTCACTGGAACCGGGAGAGTGTGTAAGAGAAGAAAAAGAAGGCTCCTGCTGTGCCAGAACCCCTTCAGAAAAAGGAAAGACACTTAGCAGAGTTGAGGATAAAGCACTTGAGAAAGAGGTTTGCCCAGAAGACATTTGCAAGGCAAGGAGGAAGCTCATCTATGAAAAAGCCAGACACTATCATAAGGGGTATAGCCAGGTGTACAGAACTGAGATCTGAATGGCTAGGATGGCTGAAAAGCTGGCAACTTCTGTGTCCCTGCAGAGCCAAACTGGCATTGGCATCTGGATCAGGAGTACCAACAGTGTGAGCCCAAAGGTCTGCGAGGTGTTGCAGCTTTTTCACCTTTGCCAAATCTTCAATGGTAGCTTCATTAAGCTCAGTAAGGCTTCATTTAACATGCTGAGGACTGTGGAGCCACACATTGCTTGGGGGTACCCAAGTCTGAAGTCAGTTAGTGAACTAATATACAAGGGTGGCTACGGCAAAATCAATAAGAAGCAAATTGCCTTGACAGATAATTCATTGACTGCTCTATCCCTTGGTAAATATGGAATCGTCTGCATGGAGGATCTGATTCATGAGATCTATACTGTAGGAAAACAGTTCAAAGAGGCAAATAACTTCCTGTGACCGTTCAAGTTATCGTCTCCATGAGGTGGAATGAAGAAAAAGACCACCCATTTTGTGGAAGGTGGAGATGCTGGAAATAGAGAAGACCAGATCAACAGGTTTATTAGAAGGATGAAGTATGAAAGTATCTACCATGGTGTTTTTATAATTTTGTCAGTTAATAAAGTATCTGCTTCCAAATTGAAAAATAAAAAAAGAACATTCCAACCAAAAACATCAGAACACAATTCTTCTCAGCTGCGCATGGAACAGTCTTTAAACTAGACCATATATTATCACATGCAGCATCCTTAAGTAAATCAAAATTATCCCATACAAGTGGGTCAGGGTGTAGCTCAGTGGCCCAAGTGCCTGCCTGGCAAGAACAAGGATTAAGTTTGATTCCTGGTACAAGAAAGGAGGAGGAAAATTATCTTAGTCATATTATCTGACCAAAATTCAATGAAACTGGAAGTTATTGACAAAAGAAATAGCAAAATCTCTATAAATACACAGAAACTAAATAACACCCTTTTGAATAATAAATGGTACACAAATGAAATTAAAGTAGAAATTAAAAAATATTGACAATCAAAAATGCAGACAAAACTGCAATGTGTGGGATATGGTGAAAGCTGTCTTAAGAGGGAAATTTATAGTTGTAAATTCTCGCAACAGGAAAACGGAATGAGCCCAAATGAGCACTCTAACGCTGCATATCAAGCTCCTAGAAAAAGAAGAGCAAATCAAGTGCAAATCCCAAAGCCCAACTAAGACAGGAAACTATAAAGACCAGAACAAAAATAAATTCAATGGAGATGAAGAAACAATACAAAGAATTAATGAGGTGAAGAGTTGATTATTTCAAAGAATAAATAAAATTGGTAAACTTTTAGCCAACCATATAGGAAAAAAAGATCAAATTTATGCAATAAGGAATGAAAAGGGTGAAATCACTACTGATTCTATAGAAATTGAGAAGATCATTAATACCTATGCCCAAAATCTTTGCTCTCACAGGATGGAAAACACAAAAAAAATGGACAGACACCTAGATACATACAAATTATCTAAGCTGAGTCAAAAATATATACAAATTCTGAATAATCCAGTATCGGTCAATGAAATTGAAAATGTAACCAAAACCTATCAACAAAGAAAATCTCAGGGTTTGGTGCATTCAGAGCTGGATTCTACAAGAAATTTAGAGAAGCTTTTATGCCAATTCTTCTCAAACTCTTCAGTGAAATTCAAAGGGAAGAAATTGTCCCAAACTCAGAAGGACCCAAACAAATAAAAGAACTTGAAGCCAATCACTCTAATGAAAATAGATACAAAAATCCTCAATAAAATACTAGCAATCAAAATGCAGCAAATTGTCAAGGAGATTCTGCATCACAACCAAGAGGGATTCATCCCAGGAATGCAAGGATGGTTTAACATATGCAAAACCATAAATGTAATATGTCATACCAACAGAGCCAAAGATAAAAATCACGTGATCAATCTCAATACCTTTAGACAAAGGTTTTGACAAAGTACAACACTCATTCATGATAAAAAAAAAAACCCTACAGAAAACCCCCATAGAAATACCTATAATAATCAATCACAAATTCCAGAAACTGCCCCATGACTGCATGAGGCTTTGGGGGAACACCTATACACAAACCGTAACTGCAACAAATATATTCACTGGAAGAAAGATAACCTCTTTAATAAATGGTGCTGGAAATGCTGGCTTTCCACATGCTAAAGGCTAAAAATAGACCCAGGCCTATCCCATGCACAAAACTACAGTAAAAGTAGATCAAAGATTTAAATATTAAAACTGAGACGCTAAATATTCTGGAGGAGAAAATAGGAAAAAATCTTAAAAGACACAGTGAGTATGAGAGTTTATGAACAAGAATCAAACTGTAGGGGAAATACTTCAAAGAATCAAAACTTGGGTTCTCATCTTTTTAAAAAGTTTCTGCATGTCAAAAATATCATCAATAGAGTAAAAAGAAGACCCATGAGTTGACCAAAAAAATATAGCCAACAGTTCCTCAAACAAAGAACCCCAATCTAGAACATACAAAGAACTAAAAAATACCAGGCCCCTCAAAACTCAAAGACCCAGTCCAAAAATGGGCATCTGAGATGAATATATACTTCACAAATAAAGAAATATGAATGGTGTCTCAGTTACTCTTCTCTTGTTGCTGGGACAAATTATCCAACACTCAAAATTAGAGAAGGAAAGTTTTATTTAGCTCACAGTTACTGGAGACTTTAGTCCATACTAGCTGGCTCCAAGGCAGAGTGGCATGTGGTAGAGGGCAATCTTTCATAGCAGAGGCAAAGAACAAGATAGCAAAGGGAGGGGCAGCAACTTAGGCAGCTAGCTAGTCTCTCTGCCCTCCTTACATTGTAATGTAAATTTTACATGCCTGAGGGGCAGGGTTTAGCACTCATGCCTACCATAATCAATCACAAATTCTAGAAGCTGCCTCATGACTACACAAAGCCTCGGGGGAGCAACTAGACAAAAACCGTAACAAGTGGCAAATAAATATATGAAAAAATGTTCAACATCGTTGGTCATTCAAGAGATGCAAATTAAAACAATGCTGAGGTACCATCTTACACCAGAAACAATGGCAGTCATCAAGAAGTCAACCAACAAGAAATGTGGGAGAGGATGTGAAGGAAAAGGAATCCTTCTCCACTACTGGAGTACAAACTGGTACAACCATTATGGAAGTCAGTATGGAGACTTCTCAAAAAACTAGCATTAGTGGTAGCATTCAGACCAGCTATTCCCCTCCTAGGTATTTTTCCAAAAGAACTGAAATCATCATAGCACAACAATATATATGCACCCATGTTTATAGGTGTTTAGCAAATGAAAAATTTGCCCCTCCTATTTGTGGAGGGGCAAATTAGACCCAATTCAAGAAGTACACGATACACACCAACACAAGGAGTGAAGCAGCTGTCTTTGGGCAAAAGGGCCTTGTGATGGGTGACATCACAGTGACAGCAGAGCACGCCAGAGGATGAGATCTGATGACCTGGCAGGAAACCAGAAAATGATCTGTCTTTCCTCCAAGTTGATTTTTCAAAAGGTAAAAGAAATAAATAAAAGAAGAGCTCTTCTTGTATCAATTCTGATGAACAAGGAGGGTTTAACTGTAGAGGATAAAGTTAGTAAAGTGACTGCAGTGACTCCGTTGCTTCGGCAATCTTTTAATAGCTTGGGAAGACAGGACTTGGACGACATGGATTCTGTATTTAAGGAAATATATAATTAAATACCGTGAGGACTGAATGGAGAAAGATCTCAAGGGATTTGGGCGACTCTTAAATTCTGAGACTATAGCTCTAACACATAAAATTGAGAGGAAACAAGGTCTATTCTCAGACAAATGGAGCCTTTAAGGATTGTGCCAATGAGACTAACGCACTAAAGATGGTGACAGCAGCTTTCTAAAATCTCTTTAGAACACAATGATCATAGAGAGAGTACGCAGTATAATTGTCTCACATTACTGTATAGCAGTGAACTCTACATTGAACAGCTATTTTCTTTCAAATTTAATTAGTATTTTAAATATAGAGTTAACTCCCCATCCAATTGGTAGATGAAGAATGAAATATCAGATGCATTAAGAAAAAAATGTAACTTGGCTTTTCTACTTCCTTGGCTCAGACTGCTGCCTTCCAGGGGCCAGCAGTAATGTTTATTACGATTTTTTCTGGTTATTTACAAAGTTCTAGGCATTTTGCTAATGCTTAGGTAAATTATTTATGTAATCTTTAAAGAGATTCTTTCAAAATAGGTATTTATTAGTGTCCTCATCTCATAGATGATAAGTCAAGCTTTGAGAGGACAAATGACCTGCTGCCCCAAGGGCCAAGAACAAAGACAAAGCCATTGTCTCAGATAGCTACTCAGAGAAAGACTGCTGCAAATCATATTCCATGATGTTTGTGGGTCTGTGAAGAAAACAAATTGTGTTCCTTGAGATAGAAACAGAGCACAGGTGTGACAGAGAGACCGTGTCCCTAACAAGGACTGAGTCACAACCAATTCTCTGCTGGTGGACAGGCCAACAGCCCTATGGCGACTTCCAAACAAAGGGCTGCGACATCCCAGATGAAGCGTTTGCTCTCTGTAGCTGGTCTGCTCCATGATTCCTCTTCCTGAAGCAGAAACACCCCAATTCACATGAAAGTGAATTGTTTCATAGAGAATTGGGTTCGAAGATGGAATCAATCAATGAATGAATGAATGAATGTGTGAAGATGAAAGAAATGATAAAATGTGAGTTAAATTTCCAACAAAGTGAATAAGGGAGAGTTTGAAAATGTGATTAACTTCCATCTTAGGAAAGACTCCTGGAAATACATCTGTAATGTAATGTTCCACTGTCTTACTTCCTAGAGGTAATTTTGAATCAATAAGGTACAAGTACTGATTTCTTTAGACTATACACCCATTCCTGTAGAAGGAACCTTATTTGAAACTTGACCTATATTCTTAAATATGATCATCTATGTATGTTTGTAGGTATTTATTTATGACAGTAGCATCATCTAATATAGGGATCTTAATAGCTGTAAGGATCTTACTATTTGCTGAGGTGTGAGCAAAACTTCTGCCAGGATGTAGGTGTGTCTCTTTTTTAAATTTTTAAATGTGGATACTCACATTTTGAAACTGCAGTTCATCCAAGTTTATAAACACTGAAAGTGGTTTTCTCAAATATGACTTTGATGACTGCTTGTGTGGAAGGAATCCTTCTGGTTCTGACTTTTCATTTTGTCAATTCTGTATTTTGCTGCTGCCAGGAGAAAAGCAAACTTTGTGGTTATATTCCCGGCTCCCTCCTAATAACTCCTTGTCCCATTTGTCTAATTAATGGTGTTTTTTCATCCTTCTCTATCCTTTTAGCTTTCTGTATTTTCAGTCAGATCACATTTTGATGCCAGATTTTGAAGGTATTTTATGACTGTTTTAGATGATGTTCCAGAAAGCATTTTCTCCTTTGGAGACCGTAGGATGGTGTTTCTTTTTGTCAAATCCATCGCCTTACCACACACTTTAACATCCATGCATGCTCCAGTGACCTTGGTCTTACGCGGGTCCACTGCTTACGTGCGTGCTGGACATGACTGTCTGCTGGCTGCACCGCTGTGCCCGCTGGCCAGGACTAGCTGGGCCGCCTGCTCCCCATGCACGCTTGCTCTGAGGCTCCCAGGGCTGCCTTGGCGTCTGGTGTCTGCTTGAATTCAGCTGGTAGTGATCATGAGTGAGACCAGCAGGTCACCGTGTGTCACTGCTTCCTCTCTTCCCTCTTGCAGGTTGCTGGCTTCTTGGCTCACAGTGACAGCTATTCTCGAGGTGTCTGTCTTGTGCAACTCTCTCTATTCAGATCCTGGTGACTGCTTACACTGTTTGTCCCCCTTTGACTTTACCAGTCACAACAGCCTCTGGCCCTACTGCCAAGGTTGGTTTCCTCTATTCTGCCCACACTTCTGGGGAAAGTTCTTTGAACTCCTTTGGGGTGGGTCATTTTAGTTGTCAAGTTGTCTAGGCTGTGGTGCCACCTTTTGGTCAAGTTTTAGTCTCAGTGTTGCTGGGAAGGCATTTTATAGCTGTGTTAACTTTCACAATCAGTCAACTTTGAGAAAAACAGATTATCCCCCATAAGGCATGTGGGGTTCCTACAATCAGTTGAAAATCTTAAGAGCAAGAAGTAAAATTTCCTAGAAGAATTCAGCATTCTTTATGACTATAGCATGACAAATCAAATTCTTTCTCTCCCCTTCTCTCTCTCCCCCTCCATCTCCCTCTCCCTCTTCCTTCTCCCTCCCCCGTCCCTCCCCCTCTCCCTTCCTCTTACCCTCTCTCCCTACCTGCTTCCCTCCCTCTCCCACTTTCTTTCCATCTGTCAGAATGTGAATATCTGGTCCAAAGGGGCACTTGACTACTAGACAGCATTTGCTATATAACACTCCAGCATAGTCAGGATTCCCATCCAATCTGTTTCTTCATTATTACTCTAAGCATTGTTTATACTATTCCTTGTCAGTGATTATCCCAGGCGCCAACACACTGCAAACTGGGGGGGCTTGTCTGTCATCCTTGGGGAGCTTTCAAGCTCCTAGAAAACCAGAAAAATAATGCAACAGAATGTAATCAATGTGACAGGCTGTGAGTGATGCTGTGGAGCCTCTTTTGTTATCTTTGATGATCAGAAGTCATGTTGAGAACCAGTGCCAGGCTGAAGGGACAGGTATCTCAGGTTGCCCCCAGGAATAGGGGGGCAGGTGGCAGATTTCTGGATGACAGAGTTGACTGTAAGGATCAACCAGGGTTCTCCAGAAAACCAGAATCAAGAGTGTGCAGAAGAGGGGTTTGTTATGGAAATTGGTTCCCATGGTTTTGCGGGTCAGTGAGTTGCATGACATATTCTCTACTGGAGAAGCAGAAGAGGGTGCTTCGATCCTGTGAGTTCAAAGGCCTGAAAACTAAAAGAACTCAGGGTGTAACTCCCAGGCCTTCCTCAAGCCTGGGAACAGTGAGGTAAGTCCGAGATCCCAAGAGCTCAAAAACCAAGAACTTAGATGTCCAACCGCAGATGACAGATATTCTAGCTCAGGGAGAGAAGAAACCGCGGGTCCTGTGCCTTTTTGTTCTGCACAGCCCCTTAAGGGCAAGCTGGAGGTGGGAACAGAGGTCTTTGTTGTGCAATGTATGGTCTTCACAAAGACGCACCCCGAAACAATGTTGCGCACCAGCCACTGGGGTGCATTCCTTAACCCAGTCAAGTTGAGACCCATCTATTAAGTGTTGATACTAGTTGATCCAACCTCTTCTTGGTTTCCTGGAACTTAAAAAAAGACAGTTCACAGGAGGCGCCATGACCCAGGCGCTCTCTGGACTATACCTGTCGCCGCCTCTGGAGCCACCATGGGGCCAGCTCCCGTTTCACAAAGTTCACCTTCAACCTCGCCTTGAGTCAGAAGCTCTCCGTCAGCCTGCAGTATACTTAGGTGGCAGGGCACTAGCAGAGTCCCCAAGCCCTACGGAGGTGGCTTCCCTGGCATTCTTGCAGACAAAGCGCTCTAGTCCAGCGTTCGGAAGGACGCTGTCCCCACCTTGCTGAGCCAGCAGCTGATACTTTACCAGTTTCCACTGACTTTACAGTTACTGGAAATTCCCTCGAATTGTGGAAACAGTTTACCAAATTCCCTCGAATTGTGGAAACAGTTTACCAAATTCTAGTTTTCAGTGATGGGACACATCTTACCAATTGATTATTTGATTAATGCATTAACCTACAGGCAAAACTTCATAGAAAATGACACAAAAAATTGGAGGATGCTGGGAGAGGATTTTGTAGGAGTGGCCGAGTGCTAGACAGATGTCACTTTAAGGCCAGAAGTCTGAGCCCCTCCTTGTTGACAAGGGGTTGAGGCTCAGCTCCAGTGCGTAAGGCGCGTCTGCCTTCGGCGCAGAGGCTTGACTGAATCCGAGAGGGCTGTTTCTGGACGCTGGATAATCGCCTCAGCTCTCTTCTAGCGCACGGCAACTGCAGACGCGCTGTTCCAGGAAACGGGGGATGGTAGGTATAATTGGCGAGCCTGCTTTTACGAGCAGGCTGCTTTCATCCTGCTCTTCTTTGGAAATAATGAGATTTGTAAAATCACGGCGTACGCGCGTCTGAACATGCGGCTTTCCTTACCCCCTCGCCCATGATTTCCTAAGCAGCTGGTGTTACCACGGCAGCTGAGCAGAACAAGCTAGCTTCTCTGGAGACATCTGCGTCCAGTACACACCACCTGGCACGCCCGCGCCCCGCGTGATGGAAAGCAGGCGCGGCGCGCTGGGCCCTTGCCCCGCGCTTCCCCGTGTTGCGGAGCGAGCGGCGCTTCCTCTCCGAGGCTCATAAATGCTACAAGGATTTTCATTTTGCATCAGCAGGATGATTTTCTTTTTCCTTGCGATCTCAGACGTGCTTACAGCCGGCGCTTTGCAGCAAGCGAGGAAACGGCTCCGGACCCGTGATCGCTCTATCCGCTCCGCAGCCGCGACGTTCCGACACGCGTCCCGGGTTTTCATTTGGGTTTTATAAATAAAAACAACGGACGTGAAACAGGCCGCAAAGGAGGGGTCGCTGTGTGAGGGGGCCCACGTCCTCCTTTTGTTCTGCATTTTCTCTCCCTGAATTTCTTATTTCGTGAACTCAACTGCCAAAGTGGTCTTAGGAACTATAATTTTGCTCATAAATTCTTAGTTTTTAAATTTTTAACGAGGACAAAATAGTAAAAATAAAAATCTCATTAGAAACGATACAACATTTCATCAAAGTAATAGGAATTTGACAGCGGTTGCTGTATTGCATAGTGTTGTCTTAAAGTTAGTTGTTTAGATTACCAGCTATAAACCTGAAAAATTGGTTTTAAAAAAAGAAAATTATAAGAAATTAAAAAGAAGAAAAAAAAACTTTAAAAAGTAAGCATTAACTGCTCCTTTCACTACACCAGCAGAAAAATTATCCAAGGTATCCTGCATACATAATAAATATATCTTTTTCACTTCTTGATTTCATCCTTTTCCTCATCCCAGGTTTTCTTCCCATTGAACACATTCTTTCCCTTTCACCGTACCTATTGTGCCCTTCAGATTTTATTTACCCTTTCAGGTTCTTACATAAACTCTGATCAGTTATTTGAAATAAATCATAGATACGTGCTTTAACCCAGTCTCCCATTTGGAACAAAGGAGTTTATCTCATCAAAGGAAACAAAGACAATGTCTCCTAAGGAGACTTTCCTCCAACGAGCAATACCGGAGTCTCCAAAACTTTGTGACGATCTGGGGACAGGGCACATCAGTCTTGCTTTGCAAGGCTTCTGGGTGATTCTGAGGTATCCTGAAAGGCAACCGGCGATGTGAAGTTGAGAACGATGGGGCCAATCTGCTCCTGCTGTGAGAACTCCTACATGACCTTCTGGGTCACCTGGGTCGCATAATGAATCCTCACAACGGCACCAAGTTACAGCGCTGTTGTTCCTCCTTTCTTACCCAGGACTTCACCTAAGGCCCTCCAGTTTAATCAGCAGTCTTGGAGGATGAGAGGATGGGTAACCCAGGTGCCAACACAGGAGGCAAACCTGGGCTTCAAATGCGTATGTCTGCGTGTATCGTTAGGGATTCAGGAAGGAGCTGGCTATTTTCACAAGGAGTTTAGGGACACTCTGCTGGTGTAATCTTAGCGCAGGCCTGTTCCCAGAGATAAAGGTGAGGAAGCTTCTCAGGAAAAGCAGAATGTGGTGCAACCTTATTTGGCAAGCATTTGTGCTCCGTGGTGTGTGAGCACACTGGCCTCTAGATCCCTTTCAGCCTCTCATTCAAAAGCACAGGCTCCTGCAGAAAAGTTGGTTTCTCTGTGCCATAGTGCACACTACTGGAAGGTTTCCTGCACTGTACTCCTGAGGAAAGACAATTTTGTAAATGTAACTGTCCCGTGCTGTTGTCTTTGGTTAATAGAAAATTCTACATTTCAGTCTGGAGTAAAATAGAGGTCTGGTTGGTTGGATTTCCAAGAGACAATTTCCAGCGTGTCATGTGTTTGTCTATAAGTACAGAAATTGGACTTAGCCTTCTCTTGCCCTGACCTTGTGGAAGCAACCTAAGTAAGCTAGTAGGCTTTCACTTACCTTCTTGTTTGTTTGTGTTTTGTAGAACCAGGGATTGAACTGAGGCCCTTGTGCTTGCCAGGTAAGTGCTTATTCTACTGAGCCATCTCCCTGGCCCCTTACCTTGTTGTTGTTGTTGTTTGTTTGGTTTTTTTTTTTTTTTTTTTTTTTTTTTTTTTTTTTTTCTTTTCTTTTTGTCCTAAGAATTGAACTCAGGACTTTGTGCTGGGCAGGCAGGTGCTGTGCCACTGAGCTATATCCTCAGCCTTCGACTTTCAGTTATCTAGAATGAAATTAGATTGAAAGGTCAAAATTCCTTCTGGAATGTTACAGTGCCACAGTACCCTGATTTCATCCTTTCTACTTTTGTTTATTTATTTATTTTTTGGCAGAACCAAGGATTGAACTCAGGCCCTTGCGCTTGCCAGGGAAGTGCTTATTCCATTGAGCCATCTCCCCATCCCCCTTTCTACTTTTGGTTGGAACTTTCCATTCAAAGTAGAAAGGGAATAGTGCCTCATTGTCGCCCAAACTCGACAGCTCAATTACGGGGTCTTCTTGGTTTTTCTTGGCCAGTGAACAAGATCCATCTGTGGCCGCGACCTCCCCTGCCCACTGCAAGCCCTCAGCAGTCTGCAGACTTCTCCCCCAGCTGGGTGTGCTCCCCTCTGCTCCCCTCTCCCTGTAGGAGGAGCTGCTCCAGGGCACAGCGCTGTCTGAGCACGTCCAACAGGACAGACTGGGAAGAGGTCCCTTCTGCTCCGCTCTCCAGGGTGTGTGGCCAGCGCCCCCGGCAGCACTCAGGCCCTGCATCTGAGGGACACAGCCTCTCTCAGCCACCATCCCTTCTCTCTCCCTGGGCCTTTGCGGTTGCCGTTGAGTCCTCTAACCTGGGTCCAGAACAGACTTGATATGGGGTTTAGTTACTTAGGGCTGAGAATATGAGGACTTTCTACCCATTTTCTCCTTTTCTACCACAAGGTGATTGAGCTCGTTCTTCCCCAGGTTGGGTTATTTTTTATGATTCAGGTTCTGGGAGTGGGAGAGTACTGTGCTAGTAACACGAAGGGCGAAGCACATGCCAAAGAACTTGATAGTGTTTGAAACAAGATCCCCAAAGTTAACTCAGAACATTTTCTTTCTTTCTTTCTTTCTTTCTTTCTTTCTTTCTTTCTTTCTTTCTTTCTTTCTTTCTTTCTTTCTCTCTCTCTCTCTCTCTCTTTCTTTCTTTCTTTCTTTCTTTCTTTCTTTCTTTCTTTCTTTCTTAGTGTAGTTGGTACACAGTCTCACTACGCAGCTCAGACTCGTAGTGATCCTCCTGTTTTCAGCCTCCCAGCACTGGGATTACAGGCGCACGCCATCACACCTGGATTTGGTGGCTGGCTCAGCACGCCCCAGGGGCTGGGCCAGCATGGCATGTGGTGCCGGGGATTGAAACCCCTGTCCCTGAACTTGCCTAAACAGGTGCTTAGTCCACAGCTCAGAACATTTTCAAAGCTGCATCAAACCCTTCCCATGATGACTGAGTAGGTAAAGAATTCTCACTCACCCAAATAGAATCAAGGAACGATGTCCATTTTCTGGTCATTGACACATCCTATTTCAATATTTTTTGTTTGGAAGAGTATATCATCTTGTTGTTTGTTCAGTGGTACCAAGTATACATTGCGTTAGAATAGAAAAGAAAATGAAAAGAATTCTCACAGAGTTTTCTGGCATAACTATTTTCTTTTCTAGAAGACTATCATGGAAGCCAAGAGCATACTTTAACTTCTTTTCAGGAAATAGGTTATACAGCAATAAGTATTTTTCACTTTGGATAAAGCTCTTCTGTGCACCAAGAACTCTATTGCACCAATAAAGTAAATAAACTCGTACTTAACAGTTGAAATCAAGCGTTACTAAGTTGAGTTACGTGAATATTTTTGAGATCACGTGCAGTGTCAGAAGGTGGCTGCAGCAGGGAGCCAGCAACCCTCCAATAAACGTGACCAGGGCCCTGTGGAGGTAACCACAGACAAGCTGGCGAGCTGAACACGAAGGCAGACGTGAGATCCTCCTGGACATTCATCCTGAAAACGCTGGTGGAGACGCAGACCGGCTACTGGCTGCACGTGGACAAGGGATTGAAACCCCTGTCCCTGAACTGCGGGGTTGGCACGGTGCCTTCATCCAGCATCTCTCGCGTATCTCACCCGACAACTTTTTGTTTGTTTTGTTTTTTGCCGTACCAGGCATCGAACTTGGGACCTTGTGCTTGCCAGGAAGGCGTTTACGCGCTGAGCTATATCTCCAGGCCTGTCACCCTATAACTTAATAAGCAAGAGACTTGGGTTAAGTTCCCACAAGTGAGAAATAAGGCTGTCAGGGAATAAAAATATACACACTGCTCTCCAAGGTGCGCTGCCACAGTCCCACAAATTAGACTGACAAAGGACAAATGAAAGAGAGAAAGATAAATTGATGCTTATTCCCATGAGCATTGTACACACGCAAGGGAACACTCGGGGGAGCAGAGGGGTGGAAAGTGAGGCTCTGCCTATAGTCAGTGAGGAAGTGGAGGGAACAGAAGACAAATTACTTCGGGGAAAGATAAAGATGTTCTCGAGGGAACAGGTTGGAGATGCCATCAGTGGGGCAACATGTGACTGGCTACCGTGCCACTTCTCCTTCCTGAGGAAAAATTGGGGCTGCTCCAGGAAAGGAATTGACAGCAATTGTACTGTTCTTGGAGCCTCTGCTTTGGGGGCAGGTGAGAGATTTCAGGACCTCAAGGGCCATGAGCTCAGAATAATTTCAGTGGTTAAAAGGCATATTTGGAGGTGGGGTATATATTCACCTTTAATGGAAAGATCAAGTGAGCCACTCCTGGCCACAAAGCTGACAAATAAGTCACAAAGCTCGGTGCTTTGCCCCTACATTACTAATGTCTTCATGACTCAGCCGTCTCAGGGGACAGCAGTGACCAACTGCCACACTCTGACTGCTGCCGCCTGTACCAGTGAAATGAGGAAGGAGGCAGTTAGGGGAGGCGCTCCCAGGGCACGGTGTGCGTGATGGCAGCGGGGAAGGTACTGTCACAGCCACCATTGACGCCTCCTGACCCCTCCAGCTGCCTAGTCTTGCGAGCATAACAGCACTGCAAACGGATGCTCCCTGTTGTCACTGATGCTTCAGATTTGTAGCTGTGTGGCACCCTGGTGCTCGAGCAGGCCGAGAAACATTTTGTTTACTCCACAGAAAGGTTTTCGTCCTTAGGTGGATGGGTCCATCGGATCCCTTGCGGAAAATCATCACCATGTGCATTTAGCAGAGAGCACTGAGGACAGACACAGACCTGTGTTTACCAAGGTTGGCCACCGACATATTGGCATGGAAATAGCTGAACTGCTCCTGCCGCGCCGCATTCTGAGGCTGATAATGGGGCCTGCGCTGCCGGCAGTCATCTGGTGCATAAATATTTACATCCCCTGTATGGAAAGGAAGTACTGCTGTAGTTTTAAAAAGAGTGAGAAAAAAAAGGAAGAGGAAATATTTGTGTGCCCTCGACTTATCTACAGGGAGCACCTTTTCCTGGTTGTGTGTTTCCATCCATCACACTCCACACACTTCCCCTACAGTCCTCGTGTTGCTAAGACACAGTATCAAGTTCGAGTCTGGAAATGCTATCCAGCCGCATCGTCAGCAAAACTCCCCCGGGGCCGAGAAGCGCTCCTCTGTGTCTTCAGAGTAAGGAAAGGAAGAGGAGCCCATTGGCTCTGAGTGGCGGATGGCTTGTGACGCCCCTGTTTTCAGTCCTTCTTCCGCCCCCGCCCCAGGCACCTTATGGTGCAGTCTTAGAAAAGCACTATAACAGGTTGCTGGAATTTCTGAGTGATTTCAAAAGACAAACACGATGAGAAATGGTGCAGGCGCACGGAGAGATACGCTCCCGGGTCTTGCGGGATTGGCCTCCTCTTCGATCCTTCCCCAGCTTCCTTGACACAACCAGACCCGGCACATGGAGAGGAGTAAACGATGGCCGGGGTCGGCTGTGCCTGGCGCACTGCTGTGGCTCGGAAGAGGTTTGTCCCTGCCCAGTGGGCTCACCATAGCGGTTGTACCATGAGATTAGAGCTTTAACAGGGTAATGCTTTTTGGAAATGCGTTCTCGCATTGCGGGATGGTATTTGTTACTACACATTCAGGCTTTTACTGAGTTCAGATTCTTTGGCTTTTTCTTGCGCTTTGGCTCCTTACATGACATCTTTTGACACATGCCTTCCTCTCTTTTGTCATTAGGACCTCGCCAGAAGCTGAGCACCTGTCAGCACCATAGTCCTAGATTTCCACCACTGTCAGCCAAACAAACCTCTTTTCTTTAGAAATTTCCAAGTATCAGATATTGAGGTATAGCAACAGAAAATAGACTGAGACAACCTTCCAGAAGTTGACTTGGATTGTACCTGATGTTTTGGGACAGTTCAGAGCCAGTTTGTTTTCCAAGGCTTTAGACATTGGCATTTAATCCCCACTGGGATGTATTAAGAGAATATGAAAGCAATCTGATCATGGCCTTTAGAGGAAAAAAATGAGAAGTAGTTAATGTCATCAGGGTGGGGCTACCTTGATTGATGATTGAATCCTGGTATTGAGAGAGAGAGTCAGAGACAGACAGAGATAAGACGACCCTGGCACACACACATATTCCTCTTTCCTGCCTCTTGACATAGGATGCTCTGTACCCCTGCAGAGACCTGTCAGCAAGAAGCCTATCGCTAGACCAGGCTTGTATCCCTGTTACTTCTGGAGCTGTAAACTAAATAAATGTCTCCTCCTTACACAGTAGCCCTCCTCTGGTATCTTGTGGTAGTGATGAAACATGGATTGATACATTCTTGTCTGCACAGTCATTTCCTGCTCTTCTACTCCCAGCCTCAGCCTCTGTATAATTTCCTAACTTCATTTAAATTGTGACCAATCATAGCTTGATTCTGGCTATGAAGAAATGGAGGTTTGCCGTTTCCACTCCTGTGTGGGAGGATGTAAAGATTTATTATTTTGCCCAAGCTATTATCATAAGAGTAACCCAGATTGAGCATCGTAAAAATAAAAATTTATTCATTAGGGATTTTGGAACTTAGAAGTCTGTGATCCAGTTTTCCACTGGGCCAGCCAGCCACCCTGAGTTCTATGGGTGGCTTTCGGTTGACAGCTGCTTCCCTGTGTCTCAGCGTGCCTCCACTGTGCAAACGCCGTCCCCAAGACTCTCGTAGCGCCAGCCGTGCTCGGTCAGCGCTGGCCCTCATGAACACACATGAACGTACCTCCTTAGGGACCTTACTGCAGCTTGAGGTCCTGGGGTGTAAGCGCTCAGCACTTGCACTTGCAGGGGTCGGGCTGTCAGCTCATCCTGTAACAATGTCCAGATTGACTCTCAGATGAGTAGAAGGATCCAAGTCAGAATCAGTTCTTTCTGGCTCCGTGTCTTCTAGGCAGAATGCAGATGACAGGCAGCATTCTCAAGATGCTACAAGAGTTGGCTCAGCGTCCTTCGTCCAGTGCGAGGCCACTGCGATGGGTGGAGGCACTGGCAAAGCAATGACAACTTAGACCAGCCCAGATCCTCCTCAAGCAGTCCTCTTCGTGTAATAAACCCAAGCCCTTGAGCCACAGCTGTCAACCATTTGTTCACTCTCACAGTTTTCTTTTAATTAGAACACAAATTCTCCCTTCTGCAGAAGGATTAGGTGCGGTGTGCAACTTTACATGCAATCAAAAGGAAAAGTTAGTAGTCATATGAGAGTCTTTAGAAGGCATAGATATTACCTGGAGAGAGCTTAAGATGACAGTTTGGCTTTTAATCATTTTAGGGGTTTCTTGGAAACAAAGAAAACAGAAAAAAACTGAGACATGCTGTCTGCATGGATTGATTAAAAATAAAATGCGCGCAAACTTGCCTGAAGTATAAATCTTCTCCTGGAAGTAAACCCAGGGATAAATTTACCTTGTGCAGAGGCCTAAGTGACTTCACAGTGTCAGATTTTTGGGGGAAGGGGTCTGATGAAAGTAATTACTTTGTGATGAAAACTGCCTTTCAGCTATTTCTAGTCTGATACAAGGGACCCGTGATATAATTTATGTCTTTTGTGAAATAAGATCCTCACTAAACTCTCCGTGGGATAACTGCGGTGACCGACAGTGGAAGAAGAAAGCTACACTGCTGTGAGCTTTCGCTTTGCCACACAGCTCTTCACAGGCTTCGCAGCACAGGGGTGTGCGGAGAAACGCCACCGGGATCAGGGTGCGAGAGCCAGCTGGCTTTCCAAGAACAGGCGACAGTTTTCACCTTTCAGGAAGCTTCTCATTTTATGTCTTTGTCACCTGCTCCTCCTCATTATCTTCCCTGCTCTGGTCCTTCTCTCTCTCTTGCTGCTTCTGTTGGCCCCCACTTTATTTTCTCCTTCTTTCTCCTCACCTCTTTCTACTCCACTTCTTCCTCCTCTATGTTTCCTTCTTCTCTCCTCTTGGCCTTTGAGGGAAATGGTTCAGAAAGTCAAAGAATCACTGAATAATAAAGACGTTAATGGTTCTCAAGCCATTGGGAAGACATGCATCAGATAGAGCCAGCCTCCAGGAGGCCCCCTTCATAGGATTCTTGCCTTTCACTAGCCCTCTACACACACACACACACACACACACACACACACGCACGCACGCACGCACGCACGCACACACGATGGCTGCATCGGGGCAGGCTGTGTGACTAATAGGGAACACCTAAGGTGATGAGGCTTCGCTCCAAGACAAGGTCATTAAGCCACATGGCTCCTTGCGTGCTGTTTTTTGCCCTCTTTCTTGGGTCATTTACTTGCATCGAAACCAGCTGTTGTGTCCAAAGCAGCCTGGCAGAGAGACCTGCTTGGTAAGGACCGGTGCATGCGGCCATGGATGACGCAGGATGTGGCTGCTCCGGCACCTCGAGGAGGACAGCAACACTTGGAGACACACAAGCTGGGCTCTTCAGGGTAGCACCGACTGGTCCCACACGGACACTCCAATTCAAATGATAAAAGTAAAGCAAAATTTATTGCTCAGTAGCTCCCTTTCAGGTAGCTATTGGCTACTGTATGCGAGAATGTGTGTCATTGTCCTGGAGAGGTCAGTGGATGCTGCTCTAGCTGCACGAGCCTATTTAAATTTAAATTAATTAAAATTAAACACAAGTTGACCAGTTCTTCAGTTCCACGCTCTTAAGCCGCGCTTTAATCGCGCAGTGGCCACACGCGGTGAACGGCTGCTGTCTTGGGCCATGGACACCCAGAACCCCTAGCACTGCAGGACGGCTGCGGGTGGGGGTGTCACTGCCCTGTATACGTGTCGCAGGGCGTGGGATGTGCCACTGTGCTCGTCGCCCTGCCTCCAGCTCCCCGCAGGGTAGGACCTTAAGTGAGCTCTAAAAACCACTGGCTGATTCAGAGCAAATTCCATGTACGTGGTGGGCTTCCTGCAGGCAGGAACTGTGTGTGCCTTTCATTAAGTCTCCTGCAGATAGCAACGGAGCTCAGCCCAGGGTGACTGGACCGAACGTTAAGACTCCGGAAGGGAAATGTAAAAAAACAAAGAGAGAAAATTAAAAATGGAAGCAAGGTTTTTGTAAATGCAGAGAGAAGGAGGGGTTGAAGGGGGTGGAGGAGAGTGGGAAAAAACAGCCAAGTTACATCATGTACAGTGCAACTCCTCTATGCTGAGTGTGATCTTTAGGTTTCTAAAATTTTAGGTATGTTGGATATGTAAAACGTACTTATAAAAATCATTTTAAAAAATCCCTGTTATTTCCAGGCTCCTGATGGGTCTTAGAGTGATGGGCCCACATGCAAACTGAAAACCAGGCCCAGAGAAAGCCTAATAGATCTGGTCTAGGGTCATCAGCAGAAGGCTCAGGGGCTGCTGTATTTTCCCCTTCAGAGAAAGTGTTCGAGTCACTCAAGGAAAACAAGCTTCCTGTGTCGCTGAGCGTCCTGCGGTCTCCAAGCTGAATGCGGTATCTGTGAACACTCTGTCTCCCTTTCCAAGCTCTACACACACTTCCCTTTTTCCCCAAATGTACTTCATTCTGAAATGCTACCATTGTAAACCCTTTATGACCAAGTATCTCCTTCATAGCTTTAGAACATTCGCATCTTTAGCCCTTGAGTTGTGTCTCTTGGTAGTCAGATCT
Organism: Octodon degus; assembly: GCF_000260255.1. Lineage (NCBI taxonomy): Eukaryota > Metazoa > Chordata > Mammalia > Rodentia > Octodontidae > Octodon > Octodon degus. Next base: position 1,859,514 of record NW_004524783.1, read on the forward strand.
AACTGCCCCATCAGAAGAAAACACCCACCCCACGGGGCTTTTACACAGGTAAATGTTTGGTTTTGTTCTTCGGAAATTATTTCCCTTGACTGCTGGGTACATCTCTGATTATCAATGGTATGTGTTATGCTGCATTTTTCCAGAAAAAAAAAATTGGCTATGTAACTTAAAAGTCAATATAAAGACATATTTCTCTACTACCACATTGAACAAAATATTGTGATTGGCAAAGAGGAGATATCTGAATGCCATCAGTAAATAGCTTCATCTTTGGTCACAGTAACTAGAACTGGGAAACAAAGCCAGGCTGTGAAGCCCTGTCTGTGTCCTAATTCAGATAGGTTATTTATCGCCTTGGCTCTTTCCTACAGCATTTCAATTTTATTGGCTGAGTTAAACATCTTTTTTTTGTCCTGATTCCAACGTCAGTAGAATATCTTATTCCTTCACTCTTTTCAGTTGGACTGCCTGTAAAGATTTAGAGCTATTTCAATAAAAGTTGAGGAGAGATGCAGCACTCCAGGTTTTTGATAGATGTGGCTCCACTCTTGTTTTGTTCCATGCTTCAAAGCTGGTGTGCCTCCCAAAGGTCATCCCAAGCAAGTGAGAATGTCAAGGGCACCAGAATTTCTGAGATGCCACTAAAAAATGAAACTATGTGCATATGTTTATATGCGTCTCACTGTTTCTCTATCTGGATCTGTATCTCTGTCTGTCTGCCTATCTACCTCTAGATCTGTCTACCTCTAGATCTGTCTACCTCTAGATCTGTCTATTTATTGATCTATCATCTATCTATCTATCATTTCTCTATACCATCTTCCTCTCTACCTGTTTTTTACAGCTTATTTTTCTAGCTTATGGTACTAAGGCTCAAATCCTTTGTGCTAGGCAAGCACTTTATCACTAAACTACATCTGAAGACCTCTATGTATCATTCATATGGAAATCTGTCCACCGTAGAACTTATGAACAACAGTAATATGACCAAAGTGTTGTTATTCTCCGAATGCCTATTAGAGAAACAGAACAGTTCTTCAAAACTTTAACAAAAAAATCAGCAGCAGAACCTAGCAACAATTTCTACACAATTAAATCCCAGTCTAGACAACCTGAAGAGACCTGACCATGCTAGGAAAAGTTACAGGCCACTCTGTCTCTCCTTATCTATGACATGGGCCAGGAGAAGGGTTTGTTGGTCTGTTTCTGTCTTTGTGTTTTGGGGTCTCTCGTGGCTTCTGGTGGAGAATATCCTGGTCATCACAGCCTGTTCCCATGGACTTCTAATGTCTAGGGGACAAGAGGATAGTGATGACACACACAAAAATACTGTTTTAGAAAGTTCTGTGGAAATTTCCTAATGATGGACGCTGGTAATCAGGACCATTTGGAAGCTGGTAATGCAGAAGCGGGGGCTGAATGGTGTGTGTTCCCGAGGGTCTGGGCACTGCTCTCTGCACACAGATTGCAGCGGTGGAGACTTTAGGAAGCCTGGGAAAGCATTCCTAAAGCAGTTGTTCTTTATTCTGATTCTGCTAAGACAGAAAGATGACAACTAAAATTAGTTTTCCGGAAGAGTAGGTGTTCAGATATGCACACACCCCAGCAAAGTTAGCTGTTTAATGCTAATTTCGATGGGTTCAAATTTACATATATATTGATGGATCTTGGAATAAAATAGATACAAGCAAGAGCTGTTTTACTATATGGTCCACATATATTTCACCTATTAAAACCAAAATGAAAAGGAAACAAGGTTTTTCATTTACACAAAGCTTGGGGACCACTAGGTAGTCTCATGACACAGGGGAGCCAAAATGTAGTTTGTAATCACAACCTCTATTATATGCGGGGTCATAGATTATAACATAACAAAATTTAACACTTGAAATGCTGTACAGGGGCTGGGGACGTGGCTCAGCAGAATAAGTGCTTCCCTGGCAAGTGCAACCTGAGTTCAATCCCCGGTTCCACAAAAAAAAGAAAAAGAAAAAGAAAAAGAAATGCTGCCCAAAGAGCAGGAAAATGAAATTACCAGTGATGAGTACAGGCCTACAAAAACCATGAAGAACCTTTGGCAAAAACAAGCTAACGAAACACCAAAAACAAAAACATATTTGTTTAGCTTTTAGTTCCCAGTTAGGGCAATTCTTTCATGGAGTCTGGAATTTACCTGCCAGAAATGAAATATTTGCCTTTCTGGGCTTTTCTCTAGAAGTTCTGTATGTTCTTGATAAAGGAACTCTTGCTTAGTGTGCTGGTGCCCTCTCCTAGCAGGTGTGCGTTCCATCCTTACCAAGGGCACAGAAGGAGTGCTTGGAGGTCCCCAAGGCCCTCTGGGAGCATGTTTCCTACTGACTGTGACACAAGAGCAAGGAGCCAGGTCACCAAACACAAATGATCATACAAAAAAAAGACCAAAATAATACGACCTCCAAAAGAAACAAAAACCGGAGGACCCAAAAATACAGGCTACACAACCCAAATTTGTATTTTATTGGCTATAGTTTGCAAACAGAAAGGAATATCTGGAATTCATCCTGCTGAAATCAGGAAGTGACAACCTTTTCAAAACTGCAAAAGTTGCTTTTGTGATCACCTAAGGATCACCGAGAGCTTCTCAGATTCAGGCGAAGACGACGCTCAGCCAAGTGGCCCAGTATTCTGCACGGGGTCCCCCAAGCCCCGCCGGGGAATTTTGCTAAGAGCTGCTTCTGCATCGTTCAGAGTATCTGATCGGAAAGGCTGCTAACTCTTTCTCTAGGATAAGTGCATGAGCACGAAGAACGAGTCGCGGGAAGCCCGAGGTCACAAGGGCAGCGAACTTGAGTGAAACTGCAGGCGCAGAAACGCCCGGCACTTGAGACTTACAGCTCGGCTCTTTATCCAAGGAGTCCTTACATAATGTGAACAGCTTTAAGATCATCTTGTTGCTTGCGCTTGGGATCAAACACTTGTTTTAAAAGGAAAGGAGACTTAGTGCTTACACTGCCCATTGCTTCTCTGCGGGCCGTATTTGAAAAGGAAGCATCACTGTGCGCAGCAGCCCCGAGGCAACGGGCCAGCTTGAAAGGCCAGGAGAAGACTCTGTTTTTCATTACTTGAGGGAGAGATCATTATTGAAGGTCCCTGTTTCTCTGCTCTTTCCTTAAATCACAGCCTCCCGAGCTCCAGCTTTCCAGCACAGCCATGGTCATTATTCTTTGGGTGTTTTAAAATTATAAACAGAGAAGAGCCAACTGGAGTTCCACAGGCCGCCTAGCTAATGGAAAGACTGTACCGCGGGCATGCCACTCACGCACGCCAGCTGTGGCTTCAATCACGACCTTGTCTGTGTGTTCGCAAAGAGAAGCAGAGAAGTGGTCTGGGTTCTACTGGTTTGAATTCTCTGATTCTACTAAGGCAAAGCTTTGAGGGGCAGAATAAGCACTTTACAAAGTGGTAGTGGAGTACAAGAAACTGACATTTCTCAATTATTAGAGAGTGGGCTGGGGATACAGCTCACGGCATTAGCACCTGCCTGGCAAGTAAAGGTCCTGAGTTTGATTCCTAGAACCATGGGGATGGGGGATACACACATGTATATTTCAAAAATAAGAGCTCTTCAGTTGAAATCGTCTGCATTGCTATAGTTATTCTTGGAAAGTGAAAAATGTACAATGAAAATCATATTTAATTTTCTTTCCTCCAAAAAATAAATAAAAATTTAAAAGCCCTTGGCATAAAAAAGGCTACTTAGCAGTTGTGACATTTCCATACCTTTTTCTGCTTTCTCATAAATAAAAATGGAAATGCTAAGTTTAAATTATAAATATAAATAATCAGGAAAAACACAGTTGTGAGAAACCTGGGCAGCTTTCAAATTTTCCTGATAGAAGGTGGCTGTGATCGCCAACGGTTAGAAGGGGACTGGAGCGAAGGAAGGCCCAGTTGTTGGTCCATCGCTGTAATTAGAAATCCTCTCTCCCAAGTCTCTGCCTGCCTGTCTGAATGTGGACTTCATAAGCCTTCTCAGTGCTGGAGACACTCGGGCTGCAAAAGCCACAAGGGCTATTGGTTGTGTCTGCAGAGAAATGAGATTTCAAAGCCCCCATCGCTCTTGCACTTCTAGTGGCTTTCGCCACTTAGTTTAGGATGCGGCAGGCAGGGAGCTTCAAATTGACAGCCCCGCTAGAACTGGAGGCTTCAAAAACTCATCGACAGTGAATTTACACACACACACACACACACACACAGGATCCATTTTCTTCTTCCTCTTTTTTTTACTTTTAAAGAGAATAAAAAGTAAAAAGAAATTAGAAATGATACAGAATTTCACTAAAGAAACTGTTAGGAATTCAATAATGATTGTTATATCGTATATTGTCTTCAAATGAGTTGTTCAGATTGCCAGATATAAACATGCAAAATTGGTCAAAAATTATAAAAACTTAAAGGACAGAGAAAAAAATATAAGCATTACGTTTCCTTTCAATAGAACAGCACAAATCAACAACTTGATAATTTTTAAATGTTTTTTTATCATATTATGTAGGGACTTAAAGTTCAACATATCAATACTTGATGAAAAATACCTGTTCCTTATTATGCCTAAGATGTTTGAAATGCAGTGAGATAGTGAGGTTAAGCTTGATAGCCTAAATCGTTTGATAATAACAATAAGCTTGTCTTCTGGATGGTTAACCACCTAAGTTTGCAGACCAAAATTAGAGAAAAAGGAGGGCTGCAAGGAAAGCCAACATTTTGGCCCTAACCTTCTAAGGTCAATTAAGACTCAGGACATATGAGAACTTGTACTGTAACGTCATGTACCTCGGTAGTGTCCCAAATTTTCTGATCAAGAAGATTATGGGGCCAAGGAGGAAAGTGATCGATGACGTAGAGTGTGCCTAAGGAGAGTCACATGGGGAGAAGACACTCTCTTTGGCTTTCACAGAGAGCACATTGGCCAAGCTATGGCCGTGACTCATCCACATGGCTGCACTGACAAAGGTTCTACAATCTGAGGTACAGGATCTCAGGACAAATCCTGAGGGCATTTCACTGACCTTCTCAGACCAAAAAGCTACAACTCTTGTTGCACAGGTCCTGCTTTACCTTGGTCTTAACCATCCAGTAGAAAAGTATGAAGACGAAATATAGGAAATAAAGCCATGCTGTTAAGTTGAGCTGTGGGGGACTCAGGTCAATAATTTCTGACATTGCCAGTTAAACAGAAGACCCAATGCTATTATGGGCTACTGGACTCTTTTAGAATATTTTGCTGAGTTTACACACCTATAATATTCAATAACGGAACTTAGAAAAAATGGGGTATACCTATGAATGTCCATTTTGTATCTGTGTATTCAAAGTGGTTGGGATAGATATATAGTTGCATTCTCTTAATGAATAGAATGATTTGTTCTAATGGTGTTTGTAAATAGGATCACAAGTCCGCATCTTGTACAGCAATTAACCACTAAGAAGAATATATGCAGTGTATTATTTGTTGAAACTGTACTTTCGATTTGATTTGAAACTGTCTCAGTGCTATCTGTTTATCAATAAAACTTAGAAAAAAATAATAAAAAAAGAAAAGAGAAAACCACCAAAAACAATGATACAAAATTTCAAACCACGAGAGGAAAAAAAAAAAAAAACAACAACAACTTGATTATCCAAGCTCTCCTGCATATTCGCATACCTATTTCTTTTTCTCGTCCTTTTTTCTTTTGTGTGTTCCCTCATCCAAGTTGTTCATTCATTTTGAATAATTTATTTCCCTTTCACAGTATCTTGTACCTTTCAGATTTTATTTACTTTTTCAGGTTTTTACACTAAGGAGACAATACAGTGTTTACACATGTGGATCTGATTTATTAAACTTATGAGTATGATCTCTAGTTGCAGCCATTTACCTATAAAAGCCTTGAGTTTATCTCTTTTATAGCTGAATAATATTCCATTGTATAAAAGTACTACATCTTTTTTATCCATTCCTCAGTTGATGGGTATTTGGGTTGCTCCTAAGATTTAGCTGTAACAAATTGTGCTGCTATAAATATGGGTGTACACACCTCACTGTGGTATGTTCCAATTTTGTGGAAAAATACCAAGGGGAATAGTTGGGTCAAATAGGACCTGTAATCCTAGTAACATACTCATTTTAAAATCTAAGATTATGATTATTATAATCATTGTACCAGCATTCTCCTTTGATTATAAAAATTGTTTAATATCTTCTTTAATTTCATCTGTGAGCCACTGATTGTCCAGGAGGGTGTTACTTAGTATTTGTGGAATTTTTGCAGTTTCTTTTATCCATAATTTCCGGTTTCATTGCACTACGGTCAGATGGCATGCATGGGATGCTTTCAGTTCCTGTGCACTTACTTAAGCATGTCGTATGTGCTAATACGTGGTCTATTTCAGAGACTGTCCCCTGTGTAGACGAGAAGAATATATATTCTAATGTTTTGGGTGGAACACTCTGGAAAGGTCTACTAAGCTCATTTCTTCAGAAGTTTGGTTTAGTTCTGTTATACCTTTGCTGATTTTTTGACTAGTCGATCTATCTCCTTATGACTGTGTGCGTTAAAGTCATCCATTACAGTTGTGTTATTGTTCACTTGATTTTTTATTTCTGTTAACATTTGTCTTCTATAGTTGGGTGCTGCTACATTGGACTCATATGTATTTATGATTGTTAAATCTCTTCCTCTTGCAGTTTTCCCCTAACAAGTATGTAGTGACCTTTTTTTTTTTCTATCTCTTGATTATTCTTGGTTTGAAGTTGACATTGTCAGCAACCAGAATAGCTACCCTTGCTTTTCTCTGGGTTCCTGTCACATCGAGTATTGTTTTCTATCCTTTTACTTTCAGCCTATGAGTTTCTTTTTGGGTTAAATGTGTTTCTTGTTTATAGCCTGTTGTTGGACCTTGTTTCTTCATCCTCCCTGCCAGTCTGCTTCGTTTTTTCGGTGACTTGAGGCCCTCTACACCGATGGTTACAGCTAACAAACATTGGCACTTTCCTGCCGTAGCCTCCCTACTGTGGGGCGAGGGGGGCAGCAGCTCAGTAGGCCTCCCTGATGGCGGGCTGCGGCAGTGGCTCAGCAAGGTTCCTGGTGGGGTTGGTGTGTGGAGCAGGCTCACCAAGACCCCCGAAGCTGTCCATGGCTCAGCCTGGCTCCCATGATGCTGGGGGGTCGCAGGTCAGTGAGGATCCTGCAAAGGCGGCTGGGCAGGCCGCAGCCCAGCAAGGTTCCTGCACTAGTCAATATCCATTGCTTTAGAATAGCAATTTTAAAGACCATGTCATCAGTCCTACTTTGGCCACCCAGTATTTTGAAAATTATAGACATTGTCTAGTTTTCAGCGAAGGGACATGGAAAACAGAGAAACCAACTACTCTGACCACTCCCATCAAAGGTGTGCAGCAACTTGAGGGACACCAGAGGGTACTCGTGGTGGACAGCAAACCCAAGGTTGCTGAGGGCAGACTCGTCATCTTGCTGGGGAAAATGGTGACTGCAGGTTGGCAGCACATGGCTGGGCTCGGACTGTGCTGCATGCGCTGCTGGTGAAGACAAATGAGCCGCTCTGAGGTTCCTCGACAGTCCATCAGTGGAACTATCTTAGGGCTGTTTTCCCACAATGCTCCTCTCCTTTAAAATGTGTGTGTGTCAACGAAATGACCTGCGTCTTTCCATAGGGCTAATCAAAGGTGACAACATCAAGCTATAGCTAGTAGAGATAAAGGACGCTCTTGTCCCTTGTGCCTCCCCTCTCTCTGCTTCCTCGTCGACATGGCTGGGCATCCTCTCTTCTGTTACATCCTCTGCTGTCCTGTGCCTGCCCTGGAGCCAGCTGACTGTGAACTGTCAGTGTGAGCCAGAATAAAACTCTCCTTTATGTTGCAATGCTGGATATTTGGTTTCAGGGACAGGAGTCGAGCACTTCCTCTGAGCAGGCTCCTGAAAGTCACTCTCCTCTGGGTAGTTCCATCAGCCTGTCATGTTCCTTCCAGGTTTTAATGCTCTAATATATGGGGTTTGAAGTTAATAACTCATGGTTAGCATAATTTTGAAACATTTTCCAATAATTGTAACCATCACCAGAGTAACATGTGTTTAAATCCATAATTATTCACTCATAATTCTGAAATCTAGAAGTCCAGTAAAATACATTTTTATTATTTATTGCACAAATTAATTTGGTGACAAATCTGAGTTAATGCAAGGTCATTTGTAGCATCAAATACTCTTATAGAGAGTGACTATTCATATCTATTGCTGCAGAAATATTAATATATCTGATTAAGGGAGCTACCCCAGACTCTGCTGTAATGTGTTCAAAACGAATTCTAAAACCTAGAGCTGAGAGATTGGGTTGAGGAATTGAAGACCAGAATTATACTATGAAGCTAGTGTTTTTTCACTTACCTGTCAATTTTAAGCCAAAGGCCTTGCTTGGGTCTAGGGAGAAAACAAAACCCTGAATCCAAGCCTGAAGGGACAACTGCAGCAGCGACCTGGCTTCCTGTGTTCTTTACACATGAAGTGAGTTTTCTGCAAACTTTTATGTGTCCCCATCTGAACACCACTCATGTCTGGCACTGGTATTAAAATAAAGCAGAGCCTGATTACCAACATATTGCTTTATTTCTCGGTGGTAGTAAATTAAGGCTTTCTAGAGTCATACAGCACAAAGTGATCTGAACATTAGAATTAACAAAACAAAACAAAACACCAACAACAATGAGCATTCAATTTAGCAGAGCCAGAAAGGAAGTAATGTTTTAAAACAGATAAGTTTCCTAGAGAAGCATTTTGCTCGGTCTCTAAACATCCGCTGAGCTGTTTCCCCAGCAACCTCTGCCACAGATTCATACCCTAAGAGAGAGCAGAGCAAGGGAGGAGACTGGGAACGGGGGAACCTGGGAATAGGACGTGTGGGCGGGCAATGGGAAAAGTCGGCTTCGTCTAGTGTTTGGAAGACAGCTTGGGTCATGTGGCCAGGTGCTGGGGACAGCAATAGTCACAGTGGCTTAGTGAGCAAAATTTCCTGTTCACTCTGGGAAGAGTAAACAAGCATTCTTGGAATACTTGAACGTCAAAGGTTAGGGACAATCATTCATGACTCTGAAGGTTATAAACTTAGAATAGAGTCACAGGACACAGAGCAAAGTAATACTACCTTCAGCTTTTATGGTTCTGAACTCTGTGGCTATCACAGAATACTGTTCCCAAGCAAACAGTCCACTTTCCTCATGGCACATAGTGCTGAATTGATGATGTTACTTGTACAGGAAGCCACGTTTTCTATGATGTGTGAGAGAAACCTCCTGGTCAGAGGCTACTGCATCATGCTAACTCTTCCTTTCCAACACAAGACAGCAGTACACACACACACGGGAGCCTACAGTGGGAGTGCAGTTGTCAAGAAGTGTGTATGCCTGATCTGAAGCACATTTAGCACGCTTGCTTCGGGTATGCACATGCTCCGAACAGATGTGAACAAGCTGGGTCAGCAGCGATGAAGCAGGGCTGTGGCTGGAGACGAGACTGAGGAAGACCCTCCACTTACTAACAAAGACAATGGCATTTCATGAAAATGAACAGTGGAATTACTTCGGGCTACCTGATTTCCCATACATGAAGCCAACAAATTGGTTTCTACCCCAATGGGATCGTTCTCAACTCCATTCATTTAAAATTCATATTTTGTGGTAATTTAGACATTCTATTCCAAGGGCTTGGTTGGTGGAACAACACGAGTCTTACCAGTGTGTTCCTCCTTCTATCTGACAGTCACTTCGAGGGGAACGGGCTTAAGAACTTGTAGGTCTGCTTCACATTCTCTAGTAGAAAGCGTGCAGACAGCCCGGGGAGACACACAAGGTGGCGATCTGCACAGTGAAACGCTTGCAAATGTAACCCAAGAGGCTTCATGTGATGAAGTCTGGTACATAAAGAAATAAATAGATGTGAAGAGCTAAAACACATCTGAATGACCAAGAGGCACGGCGGCTGTCCTTGCCAGCTGCGGGACAGCTGTGCCTGATGTGTGACACATGCGCACTGCGAGGGTCAGCAAAACCTTGGAGGCTGTGTGTTCTCTCGGGCCGGGCCTGTTAATTGAAAAATTATGAAGGCCATCCTTCCTCCTTGAAAACACTCTTCAGAGGCACCCTGACAGGGGAATTTGGGCTCCAGGACAACGAGCTCGCTGGTGCTCTGTCAGGTCCATGTAGTGCAGCGTGCTGAAAATACCTAGCGCCCAAGCCATGGCACCCAGTAAGGGCCCCTCCCGCCAGCCCTCCAGGCACCCATCCAAGGTGGTGCTCAGGTGGGGCAAAGGGACGCGGAGGACCCTTTGCCACTGGGCTGGCACTACAGAAACTCCAGTGGGCAGAGCCCATTCCCACAATCAATTATCTTGCAAGAGATAGATGCCTATGTTCTCCAGCAGGGTTCTTTTATTTATTGATGTCTCCATCATCAATTATCAAATGATCAGGAATGTACTTCCTCTGCCCTCCCCGGATGGCCTCACACTCAGGGCTGGAAGTAGAAGCCCCAGAGAGGTGACATGCTTTGAGAAAAGGGGCACCACTGTTCAGGGTGAGGCTAGGGAAAGAGCACAGGTCTCTACTTCACCATGCTCTTGACTTCAGGGGCCTTTAGAAAAGATTAGGGAAGCTCTTTTTATATGCAAAGCGCCCGTACAGACCCGACTTCCCTTTCGCTTTGCTGCATGAGGGATTGAGGAGGGGCCTTGGCTGATCCAGCATCTTAAAGAGACGTTCTAGAGAGCGTCATTCTAATACTTTTTGTTGCAGATGCAGGTGGGGTGAAGGAGGTGGGGATATGGCACTTTGGAGGTGCTGTCAGTGTCCAGGAGGGTGCGCGCATGTGTGAAAGGAAGGGGGGCTTAAAGACACCCAATCAGCCTGCTGAGAAGGGAAACTGTTTATAGATGACCAGATCCCGAACCCAGTGGTTTGCTGGAATGGAAGTGTGTCCCTCCCCTTTGGTTGCTGTGACCCCCTCCCCTTTGGTTGCTGTGACTTCTACTGCCCATGAACAAGAAGGAAAAATAAAAGCCAGATTCCTAAGAGCCTTCCTGGAAGAAATAGCAGTTGAGAGTGGGCGTCGATGGTTTAACAGAACATTTTGTCTGGTTCATGTTTGTAAAGTGAAAACCACACTGTCCCCTCAGAAGAAGGCAGGGTTGGTGTGCTCAATGACGCAGCGCTTGCAGTGTCGTTTCACGAACCTCAGCGCCTCCACAGACACTTCGCAGTCCTGCACGTTCAGCATCTGCAGATCAAAGCAGTTGGCAGCTACGACCTGCAAGCCTTGGCCTGTAATGCTTTCGCAAGATTTCAGGCTCAGCCGCTTGAGGTTGAAGCAGTTCAGCGCCAGGCACTCCAGGCCCATGTCAGACACCAAAGGGCACTTGCCAATGTCCAGAGATTTGAGCTTCGCGCAGTTCTTGGCGAGGTACTCCACGCCGTGGTCTGTGATGCCCTCGCAGCCCCTTGCGTTGAGGTAGCGCAGCTTGCTGCAGTACTTGGCAATATAGCGGATGCCCACGTCGGTGACGCGGCCGCAGTGCGCGATGCTGAGGTACCTCAGGCGTGACTCCAGCTTGGCGATCTCCCGCAGGCCGAAGTCGCTGACGAAGCGGCAGTCACTGACGCTCAGCTCCTTGATGGATGTGCAGTAGATGACCAGGTAGCGCAGGCCCTCGTCGGTGAGGCGGACGCAGCGCCGCAGGTACAGGTGCGTGAGCTGCGTACAGTGCGCTGCGATGGTGTGCAGGCCCTCGTCCTCCAGCACGAAGCAGTCCGTCATGTCCAGGTAGCGGATGGAAATCTGTTTGCCATGTAACGGGGACAGTTTAATGGAAGCCTCCCGGGTCAGGCTGATGCAGGTCACTTTGGAGCACCCTACACAAAGAGACAGAACACACACTCAGAGCAGCCTGGGAGAGCCGGGAGGGCCACCGGGATGCCACGGTGGGTGCCTGGTTCTTCCAAGCCTTGCCTGGAGGTCACTCATCTCTCTCTGTTGATTCCTACATAGGGTGGGGGGAGAGGATGAATCGAGGAATGGTCCCCTCTGCTCATTTGGTCCCTCACATTTATGGGCATTCACTGACTTCAGACTCTGAAAGACCAGGTCAGTTCTGGGTCACAGAGACCATGATCAATCCAGATCCATCACAAGGGGCAATCATTCTTTCTACTACCTTTGTCTTCAAAGGGACAGTCACATTCACTGGAAGACAGCCTCAAAGACATAATGCAATAGAAGTTATGTGTCAGCATCCTGCCTTGCCCTAGAATCAGCCAGGAGCTCAGTCAAGGCTTTGCAGTGTGGCAGCTCCGTGCTCCAGGGAGCTCAGCCAGGAGACGCAGAGTGTGCACAGGACCTCGGCTGGGGAGAGAGAGCACTGGGTTCTCTGGGCTCAGGAGTCACCCTTGCATCCCTTCTGCTCCTTACTTACGTGCAGGAGGCTAACGCCTACTTTGCAGAGAGGGAACTGAGCTGGCCATGTCCCACCCAAAGAAGACAAGGAATATGCAGTCTGGTAATGGACATGGGTGTGCTGGCTGCGTGTGGCACGCTGAAAAATTTTGTCTATTAGGGCAGGCCACATAGCTCAGCAGATTACAGTGCCTGCAAGCAGGTGTAGGGGCTGGGGGTTCAATCCGCAGGCCTACCGTGCCGGCCCCGCCCCCAGGGTACACTGAGATGGCAATTGAGACTGGGCATGGTGGCGCGCGCCTGTAATTCTAGCACTTGGGAGGCTGCAAACAGTCAGGTCACTATGAGTCCAATCTAGTAGTGAGACCTGAACACATTGTAGACCCTTCCCTAAAATTAAAAAAAAAAATTTGTCTACTGTGCACTTAGTTTTTTAGTACATGCTTGCAGTATGTAGCGATCACACTTATCATGGGGAGTAGGCACGGGCATACTTAGTTTAGATGTCTTTCACTATATTGACCTGTGAAGTTTACAAAATATTTTCATGAATATTTTACTCTCCAACTCTCAAAACAATCCATTTTCCAGATCAGGATGCCACTGCTCGGGAAGATACCTCGGGATCACTCTCTACACACTGTCTCTAGTCACTTAAAAGTGTGCGTGAGGAAGCTGGGTGCAGGGGCACAGGCTGGCAACCCTCCCGCTCTGGGAGGCTGAAGCAGGAGAAGCGGAACCGGGATTGAACTCAGGCCCTTGCACTTGCCAGGGAAGGGCTTATGCTACTGAGCCATCTCCCGGCCCTGGAGAAGTGTAAGTTGAAGCTCAACTTAGAGACTTGTGAGGCTGTGTCTCCAAAGGCGTGGTGACATAGATGAGTGCAAAGGTTCTGGGTTCAATCCCGCAGTGCCACCAAATGGTCTCACATATCTATATATAAAAAGTATATGATTCATAATCACATGGAGTATGATTCTATACTTATATATTATATGAAACATTTATTATACATTTCAGTTTAGGTACTATTACCTTATAATATATAAAGTATGTGCATAGTATATGAACATAAGCAGTAAACACGTACAGGCCGTACTGTTACATAACCAGCACACGCGTGCACCTCTCGTTTTCCCACATAGACTACCCCTATGCACCCGCGGGCCTTCCCTGTGCTTCTCAAATCCCTCTGGCAGCCGCACAGTCCCCGGGAGCCTTGTTCAGTCCCGCTGTACTTTGGCTGTCCAGTGCAGTGCCCCAGGCTCTGAGCAGTCGCACGACGGCGCTCGTGGGAACTTTCCTCCCACCTCGTGGCCAGCTGCCCAGGAATCTTCTATAAAACACAGGCTCTGGGGGTAAAAGGGCTCAATGTTATGTGCTACCAAGTTACGCATTTCCATAAGGAGTGACACATGCTGACCTACGGACATGTGAGGTGCAACTGGACAGAGGGGGTCGTGCCGCTCGCTCCAGGGGGCTGCGCGGTTCGCTGAGCGCCCATCAGGCCCAGCGACCTCAGCTCTGAGATCTCCCTCTGCCTTCAGTTCTTCCGGACAAACTGTGCTGCTTACACTTCATTTATGTGTCCATCCATGATGCCTGTGACGGTTCACTTTTTTAGGTCTGGCGTTAAATCTATTTCTATACTTTTGATTCTAGGTTCCTTTTAAAAATGTCTAGCAGTCTTTTGAACTCAGTCTTTTGAACTCCAAGGTACCATATTTAGTTCATAAAAACATATGCTGTTTTTAAAAAGTGATTCCAAATTTAATGAAATACTATGTTGTGCAGTTTGGGAAGCTGTTTTGATAGGCTGGTGTCCTTTCAGGTCAATCATTTTAATATTAGGATTAGCCCTAATTCCCAATTTGCTAATTTTTTTTTTTTTAACCAGGGATTAAACTCAGGACTCTGTGCTTGCCAGGCAAGGATTTATTCTACTGAGCTACCTCCCCAGCCCTCAATTTGCTGATTTTGAACTGCACAGAAAATGAATTGATTCACACAGCTCAGTAGGTAATATTTATGGATAGTTCATATATTCCAGACATGGACTGAGCCTAAGAAATCATCCAATTCAGGGCTGGAGGCATAGCTCAGTGGTACAGTTCCCTGACTGGCAAGTGTAAGGTTCCTACTTCAATTCCTGGTATAAAAAAAAAAGGGAGAGAAATCATCCAATTTAATCTTCATTTTCTTTTTAAATGAAGGCTTTGTAAGAGTATGCGACTCTCCCAGACTGAGGACAGTCTCTGTCTTTTTGGTGATGCTGAGGACAGAAACTAGGACCTTTAGGATGCTAAGCTGCCAGAGTTACATCTCCAGCGAGGGTACTTTTTTGACAGGATTATGGTTGGTGTATCGACGTCTCCCCAACGCCTCATCAAGTTTTCGATGGGCCTTTCTGCAAGGAGATGAATCTAGAATGTGTGACTGATTCATGGTTCAGTGCTAAGATTAAGGGTGCTGTGATTCAGGGCGGGTGGCGGTTGGGCCAGTCCACTGATCCCATTGGCACCACCTTCGTCTCTCTTGCTGCTTGTGCTGTCTTCTGCTGCTAGGGTTGCCGCTGTGCCCTGTGCCACCCACCCTGCCTTGAGTGCCAGCCAGTTGTAGACTGAAACCTCTGCACACTTTGAGCTAAGCAAACCCTTCCCCCTTTTACTTTGGGTGTTGGGTGCTTTGTCTCAGCAGTGAGAGAAGAGTAACTAAGACAACAGGTACTGCAAGGCTTCAGCCATCACAGAGGAGTGAGAAGTGGCCGGGATGTGCCTAGAATTGATGGCAGATAGGAGAGATTACCGGGATGCATCAGCCTCCGTGAGGATTCAGACCCAAGGCAATCAGGGGCCTCAGAAGTGGTGGTGCCCAAGGGAATCTAGGAAGACAGAAATAGTTTGGATGTGGACATATGACACTCTGGTGGTGAAATAAAAGACGCAGATGCGAAGACAAGACAGCATGGAGAGTCCACAGGGGAGTACAGAATGGTCTTAAGTAAATTTGGGGTGACTGAGAGGGAAGTGACATGGAGTGAGCTCCTAGGATTGGATCACAAAAGCACACAAATTATTCTACAGGGAATGAGCAACACGAGGAAACCACAGATCCTTCATTTAATCCCAGGCTTCGTCCGACTTCCATGAATTGAAAACTCCTCCTCCTCCTTCTTCTCCTTATGTGGGTAACATCTCCAATTTCGCTGGATCTGTGAAGGCCGAGTCAGCAAGGACCAAGTGCTAACCTGCGGCATGTTAACAAGAAGGAATACGCAGCAGCGATGACAATGGCTGTGACTTGGGCTGCCCGAGTCCCAGCAGTCCACATGTGAGGCCTCAGCACGATTAACTCATTTCGTCTCCCAGCTCCGCTTGTACCGATGAGGAAAGTTTAGCTGCTTCCCCAAAGCTCCTTAGAGTACTAGCCGGGGACTTCTAGTCGCTCAGGGCTGAAGAGGAGCAGGCAGGGCTCTGCCACACCTCTGTGCACTCAATTACAATGACATAAAGCAAAATATAAAAATGCCTCACCTCTGCTATGTACAGCTCAGAACCAGGGGAGAGGAAGCACGCTGGAAAGGCCCAGGTTCTCTACCTGTGGGCTCAGCCATGCTCCACCTGCCCGCACCCTGGAGGCCAGCAGTGGCAAAGCACAGTCACTGTGACCTCCAGGTGAGGCGGGCTTGTCAGACGCAGAAGAGGCTTGATTGGAGGGTCCTCAGGAGGGCGGGGTGGGGAGAGACTGGCATGCACTCCAAAGAGCCACACAGCACCGTGTGCACAGACATGACGGACTTGCAGACATGCAGAGGGAAGGAAAGGTCAAGGGGCCACAGGAAGAGGAAGGAGTGGTGTCTGGGAAGGACAGCTCCCTTGGGGTCTTGCGTGAGCTGACTGAACAACTGGAGATTTGATGTGGGCAAGTGAAGGTTAGATTCATAATTTGAAAACCTTTTTCCTTTGTTTGTGTGGAGGGGTTCTGATGGGTGAAGGCAAGGAGAGGAGAGAGGATGGACTCAGGACCCTGGAACAATGGAATCACCTGGCCAGGAGTGTGCGGGTTGAATATGTAAGGAGAGAGAAGAGGTGACTCCTGTTAGAGAGGACCCACTAGAGGGGATCCATTTGAAGCAATTTTATTTGCAATAATTGCAACATTTCACATTTGGAAAATAGTTTGGTTTTAATACATTCCATTAATTTTTAAAATATCTTTTCTATTTAAGAGAGAATAAAAATACTAAAAAAAAATTAGAAGTGATGCAGAATTTCATTAAAAAAGAGATAGGAATTAAACACTAGCTGTTATATTGCACACTGTTGTCTTCAAATTAGTTAAGATTACCAGGCATAAGTATGCAAAACTGATCAAAAAATTAAAAAGAAAAATTTTAAGCATTAATTATTCCTTTCAACAGAAATTTTCTGCCATTCTGATGGGTTTTCCATGATAGGTGATCCATTTTCTTTTCTCTAGCAGCTTTTAATATTTTTTTCTTTTGCTGAGTTTCTGGGTTCTTGATTATTATGTGTCTGGGTAGGTTTACTTTGGTCTTGGGTAACTGGAGTTCTATATGCCTTACTCGTTCGTATGTCAGATACTTATCTGATGTTCAGAAAACTTTCTGCTACTACTTCTGCAAACCTTGTTATTTTTAAGAGGTCTTTCCTTTTATAATTGCTAGCTGAAATGTTGTTTGCAAGGTCTGAAAGTCTATCTTTGGTTTCATTCAAGTGGTTTTGCCAGTTTTTGGTAGAATTCTTACTTTCCTGAACATCTGTTTGCATCTGTTTCACGCGTTCTAATTCTTTCCTGGCTTTTTATTCAATGTTTCCATCATTTTTTGGTGTTGGTCTATTTTCTAATCTGTTTTCTTTAGATGTGCTACCACTATGATTTCATGATTGCTGTCATTCCTTTTGTTTTACACGAGAGACGACTTGTGATCTGATGACTTCTACAGCCTCATGGAGTTGTTTCTCTACTTCAGTTGCTATCATTTCAGAAATTTCTATGTCTCTGTCTGCTGGAGCTGTTCTCTGAGGGTTGGACTCCTGTGACCACCTTTTGCACCTTCATTTTCCCATTTTCCGAGCTCCCCAAGCTCCCCGGGGCTCAGTGCTGGTCTCTCGATGGTGGTTTGGGCACAGGGCACCGTGTACTGAGGCTCCTGCAGCTCTCTGGGGCTCAGCCTGGCTTCTGCTGTGAGGAGGTGGCAGGGCACGGCTTGTGGAGGCCCCCTCCATTTATGTCTAAAGATGGCAGAGAAAGATCAGGGTAATAACGATAAAATGGCACGGCCACCAGTAGTAACATTCAGTGACTTGCAACGGTAACTTTTCGTGGCTTCAAGCGATGCAATCTTATTATGTACAGTTGTGGAGGTCAGAAGGCCGAGTGAGTCTCACAGGGGACACGAAGACTTCTGCCCTCCCTCCTTCTGACGCTCCTGTTTCTTTCTTTTAAAGATTCCATGGTTCCCCTGGGTCTACTAGATCATCCCATGTAACCTATCCATCACAAGACCCTTAACTTAATCCCACTTACAAAAGTTCCTTTCACCATGTAAGGTGAAATACTTCCAGGTCCAGGATTAGGACATGGACCTCTTCAGCGCATCATTAGTTTGTCTGTCTCAGCTACCAAATACGCTTATGGATGACAGAATGTCAAGCTTTATTTTGTACCACAACGATAACTTTTAGATGGACTGTTTCTTTACTCTTTTGAGTTATCTTACTACTTCCCATCATTTTTTATTTCCTTTTGTTTAATCAAGGAAATGCTTGCTATATGTCAGGCATCATGCTAAGTACTGAGGACAAGGTATATCAAATCTTCTCTACTACTGAAGAGTAAGCAGAATTGGAGGGCGCTGACACAGACCCAGGGATCAAGATGGCAACTCTTGGCGCCTGAGGACAGGTAACTTCCAACCAGGTGCTTTCAGCTTTGTGAAGAAGGGGGAGGTGGCTACAGGTCCTCTAGGAGATTTCAGCTCAGACCAGGGATGAGTATTCCAACATCAAGCCCAAATTCACTTTTGAGAACGCAGTCATTATGGAAGTGTGTGAAAGCAAAGGAACCGGACCACGGGGAGTCCCTGCTGGCCACTCACTGGCTCCTCTCTGATATCTTCATAACCATTTACAAATTCTCCCAGGACTGGAGGGGATTGTAGGAGAGACCAGTGGCGAATCCCACCTCATGGGCTGCTGTCTTCCAAGTTCCCCTGCATAAACACATCTCCCCTACCTACGATTCTGCGTTTCTGCTTCAGTGACTGACAGATCTCTCTCATCTTCTCCTCCATGTCCACAGATCAGTGAGTCCCTTTACACTGAGAAACGTGAAAAGAAGCTGCACGAGGGTCATCAGTTCGGCTATGCAGAAGACAGATAGAGATCAAAAGGGCAAGTAGGGATCACTGAGGCCAGCAGCACAAGAATCTCCGTTTCCAAACACCCAAAGCAGTTTTAGCATTTCTGAATTTCAAAATGACCTCCAGAGAGACAGCATGATAGTCTGCAATCTGAATAAAGAGTGCAGGAAAGCCCATGAGACAACGAGGAGGATTCCAAAATGAATCATTTCGAAACTGGAAAATAAATGAGACGCTTAGAAAATGCTCAAATGGAATGTTAAAGAACCCTACACTTCATATTTTTTTTTTAATTATAGAGAAACACTTATGTAGAGAGAGCTGTGAGTGGTCCAAAGCCACGGAGTTTTGTAGCTAGTTTCCACCACATAACAATGCTTCTTGCTCCAGAATTCCTTGGGGGAAGAAATGTGCGAAAACCTCGCTGTGTCCTGCTTCCTCATGCCATGGCTGCTCCTAAGTGGACACCCAGCTACCATGGTGTTGTCCTAAAGCCAGCTAAAGGAGAGAAGCAGCAGGCTGCTTTCTAGCCAGGAAAGAATCTGCAAGTAATAATGGACCGTCATCTGAAATATTTTCAGATGTCAGCTTTCAAAAGAGAGAGCAAGCTAAGAGCTGGATTTACCTCAGCGTTTGTGGGAGGGCGTCGTTTACCTCAGATGCACGTAACTCTCAAATTCTGCTTTCAACCCTTGCCCTTCCCCCAACAGCCCCTGAGGCTGCGGTTCATGCTGCCCGCTCCTGAGCTCTCTGGGGTCTCTCTCTCGTATCAGTCTTGCCAGTGCTCATCTTTATGTTCGCAGTGGGTGTGGTAAGGAGAGGCCGTCTGTCAGAGCTGGCCCCGATCGGGTGCCAGAGTCTGACTCTGCCCTTTAATTCTTCCTGCCTGTGAGAGGCTTCCAAGCGAAGCAACCATGTTGGGATTTCCTTCCACTTCTAGAAGGCCTGAAGGTCTGATTTAATACTCCTTATCCTTGTACTACGGAAGTGATAATTCTGTCTAAGAAATATTCCAGAATTAACCAGTAGGTGGGGGAGAGGGGCTGAAGTACAAGGAGCCTTTCCTGTGGCAGCTCTCCCCAGCAAGTCATCCCGGACACACTCAGGACTGGGTGACTTGTGGCCTGCAAGGGACATGCTCAGGTGCACGGCAATGGAACAAACAGCCAGGGTCACTGCCATGACTGGGCTGCGGCAATAGAACTCTGTGAAGCAGTAACGACTGGCAAAGGGCAGCCGATCAACTACATTGGAAGTAGCCATTTGCTTCCTGTTATCCAGCTAGATATCTGGTCTCCAGCATCTGTGGCTTCTCCGAAACAACTGTGAGTATGACAGAGCGTTGGGATCCGTTTAAGTCATGCTCAGCTGGACCGCCAGGTGCCAGTTGCCAGGTTAACTCCTAAGAAGCCAATATTATTTGGGGAAAGGGACAGCGCTGGCCTCCAGGGTCCTGGTTACTGAAGAGAGTTTCTCTCAGAATGCGGGCCTCCTGCCCCCGCCCCACCTCTAGAGTCACCGAGAAGGGGACCCCGAGGAGCGGCACAGAGGCCAGCGTCTGTTTACCTGACACGTCCAGGTGCTCCAGGTTGGGGCAGAGGGACACCACGTCGAAGACGGCCTCGTTGGAGATGCTGAAGCAGCCCGACACCTCCAGGCGCCGCAGCTCGGGGCAGCACTGCGCGATGGCGTAGAGCCCGCGGTCGGTGAGCCGCCGGCAGCCGCTGACCACCACGGTCTCCAGCATGAGGCAGACGTTGGGGGTGTCCTGGCAGAGCCTGCGGGTCAGCACCCTGAGGGCGCGGTCCACGTGCACCGTCTCGCCCGTCAGGCGGATCGTCCTCCAGAGGCGCGGGTCCCACGCCAGGTTGTACCAGCGGCGGCACACGCGTGCGCAGCGGCACAGCTGGTTGGTGGGCAGGAAGGAGAAGACGCGCACCAGCGCGTGGTCGGGGAGCCGGTCCACGCTGGCCTGCTCCTTCGGGGGCCTGGAGGCCAGCCGGATGAGCGGGTGCGTGAGGCGCGTTGGGGGCGGGGAGTGGACCATGGCCACCGTCTCCCCGGTGACCGAGGAGGACGAGGTGGACGAGCCCCTCCCATTCTGGAATCCGGACAGCGCGGGCGGGCATATCAAGGCGGGGCTGGGCGTGCTCAGCGTGCGCATGCTCAGGTCGGAGTCTGCAAAGGACAGAGCAGAGGGTTAGGCTGCGGGCCTCGGCAGCGGCCTGGGAAGGAAGAAAGCCTGGCCGCTGCTCCTTGGCAGCCTGTGCATCGCCAGTGACACGCCAGGCGCACCCACCTGGGACGCCCCCGGGGACCTGCACCCCTGGGGCGCAGGGCGCCCTTTGAGACTTACAGGCCCCGCAGGCTCCGTCAGCGCCGCAGGAACTCGGCCCTGCCTGCCGGAGCCGTGCTCGGGGGGCCAGAATGGACGGGAGAGGCTGCTGCAGCAACACTTCTGTCAGCGCACACCAGCTGGACGAGCCCGGGGACCACGGCCCTAGGACCGGCGCTCGCCGGCCCGCATCCCCACTAAACGAGGTCATCTCCGCAGGCTTTGCGGTTCCGCTTCTCTTCTGCAGAGAAACCTCGTATGCTAGGTACGTAAGCCAAGTCGCTTTCGGAGCCGTGTGTTGGCTAGGTAGGGGGCTAACTACGCGGCACTTGCAAGGAAACAACCGTGTCCGGAGGCCAGGGGACAGCATCGCTGCGGGCGCCCTCACCCCCTGGCACTCAGACCCTCCTCTGACAGCTGTTCCGAGTGGGCCGCGAGAGGCACTCGTGGCTCCCGAGCCAGGATCTAAGAGGACAAAGGCCGCCTCGAGTACCTGGCGAAACTACACCAAAAAGGGCATACAAATGAAGGACCGTTTTGCATCTGTGTATACAAAATAGTTAGGATAGATAGACAGCTACTTTCTCTTAATTCAATGAGAAGAAAGATCTGTACTAATAGTGTTTGGACAGGATATCATGCCTGCATCTTGTACTATGAATAACCACTATGAAGACAACAATATGCAATGTATTCATTATTGTAACTGTCCTACTAACCTGTTTTGAAACTGTCTCATTGCTATTTGTTTCTCAATAAAATTTTAAAAAGCAAAACAAAACACTGGCTTGCTTTCTTATGGACAGTCTCCCTTCACATTTGAGTAACGCGAGTCACACGCTGTTACCCGAAGCAAGAGAGACCACTTGATGAGGACACAAGTGGTTTTAGGGCTGGGAACTAGGAATTCATTGAACGCCTCTGGACGCAGCTGCTCGTTTTCTACTTCTCTCTCAATATGCGTAAGAAGAATTCTGTCTCTGTGTGTGCACGTACGTATGGTGTGTTGTATCTATTCAGAAGCTTGCTTAGGAGAACATTTATTTTGTCTCTCTATACAATGTCATATGACTATATTTACAAAATCTATATTGCACACCTGTATATAGACACACACACACACACACACACACACACACGTGTGTGAGAGAATAAAGAAAAAGAGAGAATTTATTCCCAAACACAATTTTCTTCACCTATAATGTAGGTGATTGGGCTAGCTGACTTCTTTAAAAATTTTTTCTTTTAAAAAAGATAATAAAAAAAGAAAAACACTGGAAACAACACAGAATGTCAAAGATCAAGACGAGGGGAATTCAATAATGGCTGCAGTTTTACATATTGTTATCTTCAGCTTGCCAGATAGAGGCATGTAAAATGGGTCCAAAAGATTAAACAGTAGCTATTCCTTTCAATTAACCAGCAGATTTTGAAGTCATTTCCAGCTGCCATTAGAGGTTTGACTTAGCAACATGCTCTTCTGTGTTTTTCCATATTTTGTATGTTGGAAATTAATATTCATACCTTGTCTTTCCCGAGAACTTCCAGCAGAGCGCAGAGGAGTTTTGGACCCCGGCACACCTGCTCTGTGTATCTGTTGGGCGCTTTCATTCAGGTCTACTTGTCCTATTACTGTACCTTTCATTTCTTCATAGCTGGCCACTTCATGTGCTCACGAAGCTTCTGTGAGTCACGCCCCCTTCACGTTTGTCTCTTGGAACACAGACACCTGCTGTGTCCAATTATAAATGCCGCCTCCTTTAAGACCACATTCCTGGGGTCTGCGAGATGTGATTCACTCATCTGAGAAATTCCCATCCTTCGTTACCTAAGCATCCGTGAATTTATCTTTGCCTAATATGCTCACTGCACTACTCTCCTCAAGTTTGCAGCCCTCCCCACATGCTCATCTTTTTTTGTTTAAGTCTTTTTAGAAAGTCACCACCTAGCTGTTCAGTTCGGGCTGGTTATATCACACTTGTGCTGGCCAGTGAATGATGGAGGAAAGCCAGCTGTGCCTTGGGCGTGGCCTCCAGCTCTTCTACCACAGCCATCAGAGATGACCCCTGGCCAGTTCTGTTAACAGGACCAGGGAAAACCCAGGAGCAGCAGACCTACCCAACCTGCAGCTGAGAGAGGCACAGCAGCTGGCGTAAACCCAGCCTAGACACGTGAGCGAGAACAACTCGCGAGCCCCTGAGCATATGCCGCGGTGTTACTCTGGCAACAGACGATGCCTACGTCTTCTATCACGCTGAACGCTTGTCTGAGACGCAGGTCAGCGTTTTTCTAGTCTTGCAGCCCTTGTGGTTGATAGCATGTAACTGATGCCTGACAAATGAAGTGAATGGAAGATTTCCAACTTTTGTATTGAAAAACAGTGCAACTTGGCTTGCATCTTTTTATCCCAGGTGGTTTAAATATTGTATTTTAAATAATTTATAAAAATGCATATTCCTCTTGTGTAATCAGTGACAACAAATAATAGATCTTGAAGGAAAGTCTTAAATGTAAAGCAATTAAGGATATCAAAATTGTCATCCAAGCAGCCGTACCAAGTTGCAACATTCTGCAGCTCCTCAGAGCATTGCCTGTGTTTTTCGTAGGCAAGGGAACAACTTACTTTGGGCTAGGAGGAAAGGCAACCTTGGGCTCTGCACTGTGGCGCCGCGGCAGGCTTGGGCAGACATTTCTCTCCTGCCTGCCCCGGTCCCATTCTTGGAGAGAAGACACCCAGCAGCACCCCAAGAGGCCTGCACAGAGCTGGGCCCCTGGGGAGCAAACTACCCCCACCTGCACGTGCGCGTGGCTGCAGGAGCTTTGCAGCCCGCGCCTCTGCGTGCTCACAGTCCTTCCCTCTCGCTTGCCCCCGCATGGGGGCGCAGCTGAGCACGGCTGTGCTCCTCTTAATCACTTTAGTGTTTTTCTCTCTTTTCTTAAGTTGTCAATAATCACGAGTGTGGAAGGCACCCACACTCAGGAGCACGGCAGCCTCCCACTCCCCCACCCCAAGCCTTCCCGCTCGTCCACCCAGAGCCCAGCAGCAGGACGCTCAGCACGATTCCCAGCACGCTGTCCTCTGCTGACAAAGTAGGGAGCCAGGAAGGCTTCTGCC
The DNA here is from genome assembly GCF_000260255.1 of Octodon degus. NCBI lineage: Eukaryota > Metazoa > Chordata > Mammalia > Rodentia > Octodontidae > Octodon > Octodon degus. Next base: position 1,883,828 of record NW_004524783.1, read on the forward strand.
AAGCAAGCTGCACGTCTCGTATCAGAACACACAGCGCCATTTGTTGGTTTCTTCATGCTTTTTCTACATGTCAAGAACTCTCAGAAAATTTTGGAAAGGTTACAGCTATTATAATACAATAAATACCAACTGAAAATTAAAAAAAAAATAATAAAGAGATGAACACCAACCTGAGCTACGCATGTCTAGAAGTTGTCACACAATATTTTTCTTGGTATTTTCCACAAAGATAAAATTTATTTACAAACAAATATCACATGTGCACAGGCTTTTAGACTTAGAATTACATTATTATAAATAATAAAATATGCATGGCATGTCACACAGTGTACCAAAAAGCCATTTTCTGTCACTAAAAAAATATAATTCATGAAAGCAGAAGATTTTCCTTTAGAACAAGGAGGAACACCAGAATGTATTTATGTCTTAGGAAAACAGAACACGGCTTCAAGTCCTCGTGAGCCCCAGCTGTACACCTGACGCGTACACTTCCTCTGCGCCAAGAAGACCAGGTCTGCTCTTCGTCCGCCGACTCTTCTCCCCTTGCCCCTTCTGAGGCCTGTCCGCTGGATGAGTGTCGGCATGGGCTGCTGATTCTGCTAACAGGTTAGAAACAAGGACTCCAACGTCCACATACGCCGACACACACCCAGAGAGCTGAGTGCTGAAGTCGACGGACGCAGGAGAAAGCTCCGCATTGCCTTCTGGTCTTAAATCCTTTAGTACACTCGAGCAGCAGAGATAGCGCTGTGTTTGAACTTGAAGTATTTTGTAGGCAAGAGAGGAACTTTAGATGTGAATATCTTTTCCTTGTGAATTTCTACCTGTTTGAGGCTCAGACCAAGGTCTCAGTGTCTCAGCAGAACAGGACCGTGCGCAGAGCTAAGCACAGCTTAACAACGACTCAGAGAGGACGGCAGCTGCGTTTAACACATTGTATACTTCTGTGTATATTTGTGTAAAAATTAGCCATTGTGATCTATCCTTTCTTATTTTTCCCCTCAGCAAGATGAAGTGATTTGTAAATAATGTATGGAAGAATTCCATGTTGAAAATTTTCTTTGAAAGGGAAAATGGGATTTACAAAAAATGACTAATAAAACATAAGTGACCAGAAGCTTCTATCAGAAACAACCAAATCAGTTGCTGCCCATATCAAATATCTATTTTATTTTATTGATCCTGGGAATTGAACTCAGAACCTTGTACTTGCCAGGCAGTGCTTAAAAAGGCTCTTGATTATTTTATTTGAAGAAAGGATGCTGCCTGAGGTAGGGAGTCATTGATCTCTCAGTGGTCCATGGGAGAAACAGCAGGGAACTCAGAAAAGGAACACAAGAGACAATAGCTGAAGTCACAGGGAGAGCAAAGCACCCGAGGAACAACAGTAGTGGCGTTTATTTGCACCTTTGCAAAGTTAGTATAATGAGACATAAGGTTGCCAAGTGACTAATAGCAGACAGTGACCAGGAAGGACGCTTTTCCCAAGACTGAGGTAGCCTGACTGCATTATACACTGTGGCCTTGTCCTGCCCTCGCACATGTGACAATTTCCAGCTTTGGCCCCTCCCAACAGCCTGGAGGGTCAGCAGCAGGCATGCCCAAACTCTTAAGATGTAGCATACTTACATATTAAAAATCTCCAGAGTGTACATAGAGAAGAGGCTTTCTAAAATCCATCAAAGGGGCCAGGTAGATAGCTTAGTGGCATAAGCACCTGTCTGGCAAGTGCAAGGGCCTGAGCTCAATCCCTGGTACCAATAAATAAATAAATAAATAAATAAATAAATAAATAAATAGCCAGCTAGTTAGCTAGCTGGCAAGATAGCTCAGTGGACTAAAGCTCCCGCTTAGGCTAGCTTAGGCAAGTGCGGGGACTGCAGTTAGGTCCCTGGCACCACATGCTCCACCAGGCCTGCCCCCAGGGTGGGCTGAGCTGGCCAGCATCTGGGTGTAGTGGTGCGAGCCTGGAATCCCAGTGCTGAGGGAGCTGAAAGCAGGAGGATCACCATGAGTCCGAGCTGCATAGTGAGGCCCTAAAACAACCAACTACATAAGCAAATAAATAAATAAATAACCCATCGAGACAATTGTCAGTAATCTTTGAGAAAACTTTCTGTTTCAAGAATAAGTACATTAACAATGGAATCTGCTAAAGGTAAACAGTGAACCACAGTTCTATGCCCCATAAAGTCAATTTGCTAAAAGAAAATACTGAAAACGCGCACAAAGGCGTATCACATGCTGGGGTTGTAGCTCACGTAGTTTGTGTAAGTACACTCCGATGTTCTCACAGTGATGAACTATTCTGCTGACTATTTTCTCAGGAAGTAACCCTTCTGTGTGCTTTAGCAGGGTGAACAGATGAGTCAAGAGATTGACACAGAACTCTGAGGAAAGACCGCTGAAACCAGGTAAGACCTGAGAAAAGACAGAGAGGAGGCCAAGGCAAAAGCTCCCCGAGCAGAATTTGGGACTGGGAAGGAAAACCAGCCGTTTGCTCACACAGCAGGATGCGTGTTTTGTGGCCTGTGCCTTTCAATGATACAAGGAAGGTGGACATATAACAACAAATGGAAAAACAACATCAGCAGCAACAGCAAAAGCCCCACCTTGCTGTCTGCAGAAAGAACATCAGAACGGACTGTAAGGAGTAGTCTAGATAGGGAGGGAGGGGAAGGAAGGGAAGGAAGGGAGGGAAGGGAGGGAAGGGAGGGAAGGGAAAGAAGGGGAGACACTCAGCACTGCAATGCAGTCAAGTGTGCTGCTCTAGATTCTTGGGTTGCAGAGCCGTGGCCTGAAACTCATTCACTCACTCAATGATTTCCCAGCGGCCGCTACTTCTGCTTGGCTGAGATCTCGGAAGGAAGTTAGCTACTGCACTTGACCAGATTATAAAGCCAGTATTTCTAGGCCACCTCCCTCTCGGTCACTGTGTCCCTCTGAAGTGTCGCCACAGTTTAGACTCTGACATCTCCACTTTCTTGCGATCCTTTGGTGAGAGCAAGAAAGGACTAATTGGCAGGGATCAAATTGCACAAAACCAGCATGGGAGAGGTTATGAAAGTACTATTAGTAAATCTACAAATAAAAGACAACTTTCAAGATGGAGACAATCAATATAGAACCTTTCAGCAGTGGAAAACTTGCCTTTGGATGATACCAAAAAGAATGTACTGTAATTATTGTTCTATATAATGGTGAGCCTAAAGTCAAATAATGTAATTGCCCTTTTAAAAAATATTGCTACATTCTCTGTTGGCTAAACTAAGAGTAAATTCCTTGAAGTTTAAGAAATTCTGGTGCCACGAATCATTTAATATATTCTGAAACCTAAAGTTTGCATGGCAAAGCTTTTTCCCCTTAATTCACTTAAATGTGTAAAAATTACCAGAAAGAATATCTGTCTTTTTCTAGGCAAAGGACACTAGAAACTTTTTTTTTTCCTCATGGTTTCAAAAGTCCTAGAATTTTTCCATCTTTACTAATTACAGTACAGTATCAAAAATATTCAAGGCATGTCTTATACACATGCTTATTAGCCACATTTTCTTCTAACTAGCTAGATTCCTGTTTTGTACAAGTTTTTATTTTCAAACCACTGTTGTTTACACTCTAGGAAGTCTGTTTACATTACCCTGGGCTTTCAAAATCGAAATTTACAATCTACGCTGAATTTCTCCCCTCTGATTACCAAAACTTTTGTGCAAGATACTTTCCATTGTAAGTTGTCTTTCTCCTCAAGAACTAGTGCCATCAAAAGCAGGGTTTCTTTTCTTAGCTTAAACTCAAGCTTGGAAAAACAGATCTATGAAACATAGCTAGTGAAAAAATAATACACTCTGAGTGATCACTTTTCTTCGTGTTTTACTTCAAAATATTTTCTTTTCATGTGGTTCAGATCACATAAGCAAGCTGGAACTTAAGGCCCGGGTTGCTGTGAAAGCGAAATGTGCAGAC
>NW_004524783.1:1888092-1890054 GCF_000260255.1 Octodon degus
GGAAGGCCTTGTACCTTGTAGACGGAAGGCCTTGTACCTTGCCCAGTGGGAACTACCTTTTAGACACAAGAGCTCTTGTTACGAATGTCATTAGACAGTCGAGTCTGCACGACCAGCTGATGGCTAAGACTGCTGTCCAAGAACAAAACACCTGCTTTGTCGGGCATCTGGAGCAGTGCCACGTGCAGTCCTAAAGAGGACAATGGGACTTTTCTGGTAACAGCACGTGAGGGCCGGTCCGCGTCCAGTTCTTTCTTTACACTTGGATGACAGTTTCCCAATGTTACCTACTGCTTAAGCTAAGCCTGAGTTCTCTTTTGCCTTTAGCTCTGCCAGAAGGAAATATTCACAACACAAAGGAAGCTGTGAAGGCAAACTGCTCTAAAAGCCATAAATAAGATCAGTCAGACATGCCAAATGGCTTCTTCGCATTTCATCTGTAAAATATCTAGAAAGCATCTTTTGGGAAATTTATGCTCAGAGAAAGATCAGGTGGCCTACGAAACTGAATCCTAGGTCATAAATTACCTGATGCTTTTTGGTTTTATTTTGTGTTGAAGTGACAACTTCTTAAAATGCTTTTTTCCTCTATAACAGGGAGATGATCTTACTCTAGTTATACCTTAACGCCCTGTAGATGTTTCTCCCTGAGAGAGTAGCATGGCCATCAGGTACTGCTCTTCTCAGGGGGATAAAGTCCTCTGATAGAGCATATTTTAGATTCTTTTAAAAATTTCCTTATTTCCTTTCTGTTTTGTATTTTAGAGCTCATTGTTGTTTATTTTATTTATTTTAAAATCATCACTTACTTCTGATAAGTGGCTTTCCAAGTAAGGTAATGCCATCATTTTTGGTTTTTAAATAAGAATTTAAATTTACTTTAAAAATTTAAGTGACTCCAAGGTGTTGGGCACATATGGTACCAATTATGACAGCAAAATGTAAATGCCTTATACTTAGGAAAAGCAATCGCGGTGGAGGAGCTGCAACGGTAGGCCAGATCGGACGCCTATCTCTTCCCTGCTGCGTGCTGCTGTCGTCTTCATGTCGTCACTACAACCTCAAGGGCCACAGATTCCTCTTTTGTAAGCTGGAAATAACTCTACCCACTTCCCAGACTAGCCATGTGAAGTCTCTGAAAAGGGGGATTGTCACTAGCCGCGGCATTTGAACATAATCAACCCTCATCGCAGGACTCACTGGGAAAGAACTTCTGAGGCTTCCTGCTGTGGTTTATGGTTTTAGGGTCATAGTATTCTAGATTCCATGAAATTGTCCCTACTCTTGGCCTCTAACCCTTCAAAATATTTTTCATGTCTTGGGGTGTGAGAAAGACAAAAATAAAATTCATGGTTGGAGTACAGTGTACTTACTCTTAGTTAACAAAATACAGTCAGTGTGTTTACTGGTAAAAGAATATTGAAGTTGTGAAAATTTTTCCTCATCATTTATTTGATAACATCTATTCTTCTGTGATATGGCAGACACCTCTCTCCTTGGAACTTCTCGCGTTCTCTCTTCTGCCTTTTTCTGCAGTATTCACGTTCTAGTCTCCTCTATGGTGACGCCCTCCTGGTGTTCCCCAAGAGTTTCATCCTAATCCCTTTCCTCTTACTTGCTGGCTCTCTCTGGCTTGGCCTAGGGCTCTCTGTGGCTTCAGGAGTTGCCAGTGAGCGAAAGGCTCCTGGAACTTACTGAACAGTCTGGACCAGGTTCCCTGTCTCTTTCTGTGACTGTCTCAAGCATTAAACAAACATGTCCAGGAATGTGCTGTCTGTCTGGCAGCTACCAGGCACCTGTGGCTACTGGAAATTAAATTGATTACATTAAACTGCAAATTGATCTCCTCAGACACACTAGCCATGTTGTGTCAGTTTAGGAGGCGTGTGTGGTCAGTAGCTAATTTACTCAGCACAGATAGAGAACAATTCCAGCCCCAAAGAGATTTCTTTTTTTTTTTTT
>NW_004524783.1:1890154-1905840 GCF_000260255.1 Octodon degus
TTTTTTTTTTTTTTTTTTTTTTTTTTTTTTTTTTTTTTTTTTTTGCAGAACTGGGGATTGAACTCAGGCCCTTCCTTGCCACAGAAGCGCTTATTCCACTGAGCCATCTCCCCGGTCCCCCCCAAAGAGATTTCTATGGAAAGAGTTGTGCTAGTGCTTCCTCCTCAAGCACACCTGATATTTACCTCCTGTGCAATACCTTCAAGCAAGAACTCACCGACATTCTTTGCAAAACAATCTTCTGCTGTCACCTTCTGAACCGGTATTCATGGTGTCACCACTTATCTGCTTCCCAAGCTAACTCTCCTTACCATCCTGTCCTGCACTTCGTGTAGCAGCGGGTCTCACCCCTCCTTCCCACCTCTCTCCACTCTTCTTACCTCAGCTCAAGTTCTCATTGTCTCTTGTTTCCTTTCCACAACTCCTCCTTAAGCAATATCCTGACTCTGTTCTTCCACCCAGCCCTCCACCTCTCTGATAGGTCTTCGCTCCTCATTTAGAGTTAATTTTCTAAATGACAGATTGGTTTCCCCAGCATCCACATACTGAATCATTCCTTTCTTTGGGTGTGGGTTGAACTGTGCTCTTCCAAAAGGTGTATTGAACTCAACCTACAGAATCTGTGAAGAGAACCGCATTTGGAGAGAGGCTCTTTGCAGATGTGAGCAAGTTAACATGAAGTTATACTCTAACAGGGTGGACTCCACTTGATTATGACTGACCAGTGTTGTAATAAGAGAGAAAAAGACCCAAGGGGGAGACACAGTCACACAGGGATGATCATGGTGTGCGGCACATGGGGTGGCGATTGCTGCTACATTGTTCCAAGTCAAGAACCTGCCGAAAGAAAGAAGGATCTTCCCAGATATGAATGCCAACAACTTGATATAGGACTTCTAGCCTCCAGACTGCGTGATAGGAAATTCTGTTCTTCAAAGCTCCCTGGGTTTTGGCATTTAACACTGCAGTAGCCTCAGGAAACCAGTACAATTTTTCTGTAGCTTTTATTGAAACTTTACCATGTGTCAGGTATTGTACCAAGGAATAAAGTTTGTTTATTTGAAGAGTATGTATGAGACCCATCCAAAAACATCTCTAAACACATATGCATGTTTTCCAAGCTGCGAAGCCTCTTCAACCAGATTAAGTGGCAATCTCGATCATCAGTGAGGATGATGTTTCAGTCATCACTGGAGGCTCCGGCACGACGTCAGCCTCTCTCTCAAGTCTTCCCAGACCCTCCTCGAGGGAGTTGTTTTTAGTGATTCTGTGGAGCTGAAATGTATTTGCGTCCCACCCCTTTCCACAAAGTGACTTCTCCTCCCCGTAGAGTCCAAGCGTCTCGAGTCCAGGCGCTGCCTCATGAATATCTGATTCATCCGGATTTTTACCTAATTCTGCCATGCAATGACAGTCCTCCACTGTTGCTTAGTATTAATGCAAATCCATTCCAGCTTCCTTTTAGCCATACTGGGAAATGTTTATGGGAAGTATTTGGAGGACCCCGATGTTTTGGATCGAAGAAAGTGGAACCTCTCTCTAATTTAGCAACATTTCACATATAAGTCTTTTGTCTTTGGTCCATCACTTAATTTAAGCTGAAGCAGGACACACTTATAGTTTAATAAGATTAGCCTCCTTGGAAGATACAAACAGAGACGCGTGCACACAAGCGAAGAACCTTGTGCTGCAGACGTACCATGAAGTGTGTCAGAGCCAAGTGTGGACTGTTCTTTTCCTGATGATACCTTCTCCTATACATTACCCATTATCACCCACATCTTATAACATTAATGCAGGAAAATGCCCAAGTAAAGAAGAATGACACTTCCCCTGGCCCAGAATTCTAAGACTTATTTTGCCCGAATCAAGATGTTTGGTTATTTAATGGAGAACAAGAGCTTTCTTTGTTCTTCCCAAACTGCTTCACGCATCAATAGTAATAAACAGAGCTGGTTTACTTTGTGAGTGTCGGGGAGTCAGGACTTTCCTACTTCCCGCCCTCCACAGAGCTCACGGATAGCCTCGCAGGGCTTGAGAAAGGAGCCAGCTCTGCCGTGATAAGAGAGTGAACACACAGGACTCCACGAAGACTGCTTGGAATGCATAATTTGAATCTTCAAATTTCACATTCGAAGAGCACCTTAACTGTCTTCTATCCTTAGTAGTTAGATAACGCTTTCAGCTCCTGTCCTCATGAAGAGTCACAGAATTCCAGTGCTTGCGTGGTTTAAAGCACAATAGATGGCAGGGAACTGAGTTTAGATTTTAGTAGAGAGGTACTTAGAAATTTCTAGTTCAAGACAGAAAGTGAGTCCCATGGAACTCACTGTTCATGGGTTCATAAATTCAACTTTCAAGAGAGGAAAATAAGGAATTCTGTTTTTGATTTTATGATCATATGAAAGATCAATACTTGATCAGAACATTTGCAAAGCAAAGCAAGTCCCTGAATTTCCTTGCTTGTTTGAAAAGATGCTCTTCTATCATCAAAATTCTTCATAATTTTTAATATAAACTTATGTATAAAACAATTATCGTATGCAAGATACAGGTCTAAATGCCATGCAAATATCAATATATAAATTCAAATTTTCTATCAACATATTAAAATGCTAGGAAAGCCAATAGCCTGAAAATATATAGATACATTCTGTTCTTTCTATGTTATCAAGAAGAGCAAGGAATTTAGCTCATTTAGATACTGCGATATTGTTTGGGTTGTGGGTCTCTTTGCAGTGTGGTGGGATTTGGTTGATGGGAGGACGCACATCTTATGCTGAGGGTCTCAGATACTCTTCTCTTGTTGCTGGGACAAATACCTCACACACAAAATGAAGGAAGGAAAGGCTTATTTAGCTCACAGATACTGGTGGTTTCAGTCCATACTCAGCTGGCTCCAAGGCAGAGCAGCACACGGCAGAGAGGAACCTTTGGTGGTGGCAAAGACCAGCATCAAAATGGAGAAGTAGTAGCAACACTGGCAACAGGAAAAAAGTCTCTCTTCTCCTTATACTGCCTTCAGGCTGTCTTCCCCAGGCTGGGGGTAGCAAGCACACCCATAATCCCAGCAGTACTCAGACCTATGATCCCAGCCTTGGATCACGGATTAATCCCAAACTCTAGAACCATGCCCCATGAACGCATGAGGCTTTGTGGGGGGTAACTAGACACAAAGCACGACACTGAGCTAGAATGCATTTTGTTTGGGACGTTCCATTTGTCCTCTAGAGTCACGCTCACAAGCTCTTCCTGAGAGATCCCGTAACTGCCTGCAGGGCAAGACTTTCCCAAAGAATGGACCTAATACCAACTAACACAAAGACTGGCTCCACAGGGGTCCTTGGCTTTTCAGACTTCGCTGTAACATGGGCTCAATTCTTGCCTAAGCATCTTAACTTTCCAAACTGACTTTATACTCTTTTAGGATGCTCTCATTTAAAGGGAAAATTCATATACTAGTTGTGCATTCAACTGCAGATTGGGATTCAGCAAAACTGAAATATTTCTGGGAAACCTGTGTCTAGCAACTGTAATAATAACCTGTGCCAGGGGAACCTCTCATAAACTCCCCAACACACCCCTTCCCAATGGCATATTGTTTCTAGGTCATGTTTCTCTTTAGAAAATACATAAAAGATTATATTTATTGTATATATCTCTTAATAACATTTACACCAAGCTTGAATAGAAAATCAAAGTATAAATTCTTAATTACACAATATGACATTTAAGCTGGTATTTAAAATTCTCCACTTAATCATAAAATTAAAAAAAATGCTTGAATGGAGTTTGGGAACCAGGAGGACAGGAAATATACATTTGAGATATATATATATTATATATCTTTTAAAATGCTCTCATTTGAGGAGCTGTTTCCGGTCGCGGCCGTGGCCTGAATTGTGCCTCCGCCAAGGAACTATGGAGACAATTCTCGAGCAGCAGCGGCGGTCCCATGAGGAGAAGGAACGGCTCATGGACGTGATGGCTAAAGAGATGCTCACTAAGAAGTCTACGCTCCGGGACCAGATCAGTTCCGACCACCGCACTCGCGCCATGCAAGATAGGTACGTGGAGGTCAGTGGGAACCTGAGGGATTTGTATGATGACAAGGATGGGTTATGAAAGGAGGAGCTCAATGCTATTTCAGGACCGAATGAATTTGCTGAATTCTATAATAGACTCAAACAAATAAAGGAATTCCACCGGAAGCACCCGAATGAGATTTGTGTGCCAATGTCAGTGGAATTTGAGGAGCTCCTGAAAGCACGAGAATCCAAGTGAAGAGGCACAGAACTTGGTGGAGTTCACAGATGAAGAGGGATGTGGCCGTTACCTTGATCTCCATGACTGCTACCTCAAGTATATTAATCTGAAGGCATCGGAGAAGCTGGATTATATCACATACCTGTCGATCTTTGACCAGTTATTTGACATTCCTAAAGAAAGGAAGAATGCAGAATACAAGAGATACCTTGAAGTGCTGCTTGAATATCTTCAGGATTACACTGACAGAATGAAGCCCCTCCAAGATCAGAATGAGCTTTTTGGGAAGATACAGACTGAATTTGAGAAAAAATGGGAGAACGGCACCTTTCCTGGCTGGCCGAAAGAAACAAGCAGCGCCCTGACGCATGCTGGCGCCCATCTTGACCTGTCTGCATTTTCCTCCTGGGAGGAGCTGGCCTCTCTGGGTCTAGACAGATTGAAGTCTGCCCTCTTAGCTTTAGGCCTGAAATGCGGCGGCACCCTTGAAGAGCGAGCCCAGAGGTTATTTAGCACCAAAGGGAAGTCCTTGGAATCACTCGACACCTCCCTGTTTGCCAAAAACCCCAAATCAAAGGGCACCAAGCGAGATACTGAGAGGAACAAAGACATTGCTTTCCTAGAAGCCCAGATCTACGAATATGTCGAGATTCTTGGGGAACAGCGACAGCTCACTCATGAAAATGTGCAAGGCAAGCGAGCCAGGGCAGGAGAAGAGCGAGAGGAGGAGGAGGAGGAGCAGATCAGTGAGAGTGAAAGTGAAGATGAGGAGAATGAGATCATTTACAACCCCAAAAACCTGCCCCTGGGCTGGGATGGCAAACCCATCCCCTACTGGCTGTATAAGCTGCATGGCCTAAATATCAACTACAATTGTGAGATTTGTGGAAACTACACCTACCGAGGGCCTAAGGCCTTCCAGCGGCACTTCGCCGAATGGCGTCACGCTCATGGCATGAGATGTTTGGGCATTCCAAACACTGCTCACTTTGCTAATGTGACACGGATTGAAGATGCTGTCTCTTTGTGGGCCAAGCTGAAACTGCAGAAGGCTTCAGAACGATGGCAGCCTGACACTGAGGAAGAGTATGAAGACTCCAGTGGGAATGTTGTAAATAAGAAAACATGAGGCTCTGAAAAGACAAGGACTACTGTAGCGCTCAGGGATGTAACTCAGTTTCTGAGCTTGAGGTCTTCCCTGAGGTCTGCATTTTCTATTTCTCCCAGCCAGATGCTCTTAAAGACTCTTTGCTATGTAGTCCCATAGTCTGGCATGCATCTTGTAGAAACGAGGCATGCTGGCAGATTGCAGGGTTCAAATGTGTTTTATCTTTGTTTTATATTAAAAAAGATTCTAAAAAAATGCTCTCATTTAAGGGGGAAATTCATATAATAGTTGGGCATTTAGCTGTGGATTATATATAGAGTTATTTCTATTAAAAATTGAAAATCAGTTCTCTGGACAACCTTGGCTTTTAGTTCTCTTTTAAGCAAACGCTTGACCTGTATTCAGTCATAAAATAAAAAGAATACTGACTTCTGGTTTATTTATGTAAATTCACATAGTGAAATATCTCATTTCAGTTGGCAACAGTTCTGTTTTCTTCGGGGAGCACATGATTCGACATTAGAATATGGATTAGGGTTTGGGCAGGGGTGGGCTTGCATAAATCCACTAGGGACTTCAGTTGAGATCCATTCTTTCCATTCCGGCCCTTGACATTCTTCCCTGTGGCTTCCTCCAATCCATGTCACAATAGTCACCCACTGGAGGACCACATCTGCTCAGCATTTTAAGTTTAGAAATGGTCTCACATATCCTCACCAGCAGGTAAGAATTCCCTCTGACATGCACTAACATTCCCTCTGACGCTGGGCGGCAGACTCAGGGGTTGTTCTCTTCCGATCTTGCTTGTCTGGTACTGCGACACTCCTCTGTTAAAATAGTAAGACAAAGAGTGCGAAAGGTACTAGCAGCAGTTTTCGGATTCATTCACCTTGAACAGAGGCTGACCAGATGGGAGTCTTGAGGGGAGACAGGGGTCTTGTTTGTATAATAAAAACTATTTGGATGGTAACCCCTTATTCCGGGCTGGATTATTTGCAGATTGGACTCTAGAAAATAGGTTAGTCCTTTTTTGGCAAGAAGAAAATAAGGCGTCTTAAAGTGGTTTTAAAAAATAAGATTAAAATGTACCTTGATGTTAGATCATAAAGTGAAATTACTGTTTTTGAATTTCAGGTCATTTTGAAGAAGAGAATGGATGATTGATAGTGAATAGATTGCTTTATGCTTATGGTTTTTAATAGTTAAGAGACGCTTTATGCCTCACGCAGAGGCATGAAGTCAGATGATTAAAAAAGCACCTTGCACAACCGACAGATCGTGGGAGGTTATTTAGCAGAACATGTGGTGAATGACTATTGTGACACTTAAATACACTATGGGGGCACAAGCTACAATGAAAAAAACCCCAAAATATCAAATTTTAACATTTGTCTTTGGCCATAATATTAACTAAAGACTATATTTTTTCATTATTACAATACAACCTAAACAAATATAATGAAATAGTTAAAAATGGATGCTTTTTATTTTATTTTATTTTTTTTACGGTACCGGGGATTGAACTCAGGACCCTGTGCTTGCCAGGCAAGCTCTTCCTCTGCTGAGCTATCTCCCTGGGCCCAAAAATGGATGCTTTTTAAAGGAAAACATCTAGGAACATCTTAACCAAGATTAATGTGCAAGATAATAAATATGTAAATATTGATATGACTTTCTTGGGTTTTTTTGTCTTATTCTCCTGGAAATAATTTTGATCTCCCCATAAAAATTACATTTTATTACTAGTAATAGTTTTGCTTAGAATGTGAGCTGTGTAATGACCCAAACAAAACTGGAAGAAACTCATTATAACCATAATCGATAATAATTATAGCAAAGAACCATAATTTTTGGCACAAAATCCACTCAGGGCTTATAATTAACCATTTAGAGTTTGACACTGCCATGCAGTCAGAGTGGAGAGTAAGGAACATTTAATATTCATGTCAGGTTATGAATTTTATATATTTTTCACTGTGAGTAAGCAAAACGTCTGAAAGGATTCTGTCATAATATATATATGACCAGCCTATGGCCAACTCTGAACAAACCTGGCTTAAATCTTAGAAATATATCAGAATCTCCAAAAATATTACTTCAAGTAGTCCCAAGACATTGTAGATTCAAATATGAACATAACATAAAACTGCATGAAGATTTGTTGACGCTAGTGTATTGTATTTTGAAAGGTAAAGCTACTGTCAAGTCTACTAAAGGCAACGTATTTCCGATGCCAACTTTATGATTAGACCCTTACAACGATCACTATGTCTCCAGCGCTTCCCTTCCTTTCCATGACGCACCCAAATGTCCTCATCAGAAGTTGTACGAATAGCTAGCCACCATTCACAGTGACACATTACGGTTCTCACACTGCAAAACAGCAGAAGACAGAGACAAAAGCGATTCTTCTTCCCCTGTGTGGGGCTTCTTTGAATTAATTAAGGCACTTTGTCCTACAACCTGTTTTAAAAAATCTGTGTTGGCTAAGAAGCAGAAAGGACAGTGAAGGTGGTTGCTAGGCTGTAACATTTTCAATCTTGAAAGGAGAGTCTATAAAAAAAATCTCTTAAAATGTCCATCTTTCAAAATTAAGAACTAAATCATCAAAAAAAAAAAAATCCCTCAAACATCTGAATAAATTGTGCATTCCGCTACTCCCTCTCCCTGTCTGCATGAAGGAGGACGAAGGGTTTCTAATTAGAAAGCATGCTTTCAGGCACATAAGAAGGCAGCAGTGAGAAAACAACAAAAAGAAGGTGCCAAGAAGGTGCTGGCTTGCAGAGTGGAGGTGTGTCCACATGGAGGAAGAAGACAGCCTTCAGCACAGTCGCGGTGCTAAGCCTAAACCCTTCTCCCGGTCTCTGAATTGGAATGACTTGCACACGGGCATGATTTGTCTTAGTCTTTCCAATATGTAGCTTGGAGTTAGCTCTTTTAAGAAACATTTCCCTTGATGCATCCCTTTCTTTGCTCTTTGCTTCTTGAGATATTGTGCCTGCAGTTTTGAAATAGCTCCTGCTGTGGACAGCAGCCAGGAGTAGAAGTGGAGCCTGGAGAAGGCCAGGCTTGCCTGGCCTTCCGTGTGTCGGTTTTCTGCAGGTGGACTCCAGAGGTTACCTGAGAGGTGACTCCCGTGACCCTCCCTCCCAGCACCACAGCTTCGGAGCTCCAGGGCTCAGAGAAGCGGTGGGAGGAAGCACTCAGTGCGACGCTGTTGCCCTTCTCAGCTGCTGAGCCTTGCCACTTAGAGCCTCCCACCTCAACATCAGCACAACAGCACCAGAAGCTGTGCCTTGCCTGTCTGGAGGTCAGAGGGGAGAGACCGTGATCCACCTTGAAGGCCAGAAACGAGAACATGGTGTCTGAAGACAGTTCCATTGTTTCTCTGCATCTAGAAGTCTTGGTGAAAGAACTGTACGCTGGCCCCTGAACCGTGCAGAGCCAACCTGAAATCCACTTAGGAAGCCTAAAGGAGAAGCTGGTAAGTTCCCTCCTAAAAAGATAATGTGCTCAACTGAAAAATGGGAAACATGCCATTCAAACATGCCAAAAGACAGGACAAAGGTCTCCCTCACTAAACGAGAGCTGTACCGACGTTCTCAAGTCATCTGAAGAGTTTTCCTTTTAGACAAATGGTCTGGTAACTTCCCGTGTATTATGCAGTTGTCTTCTGGTAACACCATGGCGGCAACTGGCACAAGTGCGCTGGCTCAGAACGTGAGAGTACTTAGGCGACACAAGCGTGTGGACACATGCGAGGCTGAGTGCTGCCCGAGGGAGACGTGAAGATCGCCTGGGCCTCCCGTGCCAGGGCATTTGCCTCTTAAGGAAAACAAACCGACAGCTCCACAGCTTTAAACATCCTGTTCCATTTCAAATATGAAGCATATGCTGTTGGGAGGCGAAGAGAACAGCCATGTGTGAGCAAGATGCATTTACACGGGTGTAGAGCTGCTGCCGTGCACTCCGAAGGCTCAGAGAGAAGCTAGGAACGAGCAGCACGAGCAGCGGGAGTACGTGGAATCTGCAGCTCGAAGTTGCTCAGGGAGTGGAGTGCTGCGCTACTGGGTTGGGGTGCTTCCATGCCCCATATAAAAGCAGGGATCTGCCCATAACTTAACCACATCACTTTCCGTAGTCATAAGAAGGCAAGTTAATTGTTAAAGGATGCAATTACTCAGGTACTTGCATTCTGAAATAGATATTAACTTGAAAAATTAAGCCGGTACAATGCACAGCAAGACATGGCGATCACACCAGATTAAAGCTCATTAGGGATGCAAATCCCATTATTTGCATTCATGTCTGATTGTTTAGTCATCATCCAAAGACCCTTCTGAGGTGGGAGAATTAGTGGAGGCTCAGTCCCCCTCAGAAAGGCAGTACTTTGTATGAAGCTTAGTGATACGATGCACCTGTAGTTTTATTACATTCTTGTTTATTATAATGGCCCGAGGTTCCACTGGGAAGAATGCTGTTGAGAAATAAATCACAAGTAATTAATTTAAATATGTACAACACCAAAGAAGGGACTACTTAGTCTTCCCAGAGCACATCATGTAATGCAAGAGACTGAAAGTTTGTATCACTGAAAAACTCAGAGGTTGAAACCTAGTCCTCAAGGTGACATATTTTGAGGTGAGGCCCTGAGAGTCATTCGATCATGATGGTGGAGCCTCACCGATGGGATCAGAGCCCATATCAAAGAATCCCTGGGAGATTCTGCTGCCCTTTCCACCACGTGAGCACATAGTGAGAACAGACATCTGGGGACCAGAAAGTGGGGCCTCGCTAGATCTGCTCAGCCTTGATCTGGGGCTCCCCAGGTTCTACAAAATAGGAAAAGATTTCTGCTGTGCATAGAGCACCAGGTGTGCGGTGCTTGTGTTAAGACAGGCTGAATGGACTAACAAATTCAGTGAGCAACGGTGGTGGAATCAGAATTCGAAGTTATTCCTGAAGAAAGCATCTCCACAGTTACCAGTACTTCTAACCTGAAGTTTCTCTCCTTGTGATTTAGAAGTTAAGTAGATTTCTACTTCATAATTTGGTAAATAATTTAGATTTCATTAAGAATCCAGAATAATCTACACTTAATTAAGAATTAAACAATTAATTAAACCTTTTCATAAATGATTCATCTAATTTGTCTTTAGATTGTGAAATAAAACTGCTATAAAGAAAACTGGACATCCATAAATTGGGCCAATGAGTGCCTATGTTTGTGAATAACTTGAAGAGACAAGAATTGGGAGTAATGATTTTGTTTTTCCTTATAGCAAATCATGCCTATTCCAGCCAATCCATACACTTCAGTTTTTACAATAATAATCTTTAGCTTTAGTGATTCATTTATTTGATTGGTAATGTGTATTATGTCTCTTATGGACTTCAATGTCTACTTATAAGATCCTATACTTTATTCACTTGTTTTTATATTCTGCTTTGACTATTAGAGGGAACTTATAATAATAAGTTTTCTGGGAATTGTGAGGATTTTATTTAGAAAGTTTGAAATATTTCCCAACCCAAAGGAAGCAATTCTCTTACATAATAATCCAACCTGGCATCCTGTCTCTCACCATTGATGGCTTGGCTGGTCACACTAAGACTAGTTCATATAGCATGAGCATCAGTGAATGCAGATTTTTCTTTGTAACTCTTCAGTATAGATTAATTAAAACAGGGTGCTAGAGAATCAGCAGATGAAAAGATACAAAGATGACTTTCCTTGTCTGTCTTCCAAAATGGACTTTTGTTGGTAGAAATGCTGTCCTGTGGCCTCAGGTTGAAACATGGACATCCCTGGAGCCAGTTAATACAAAGCACTAGCATCATTTATTTCACAATATGCAAAAATTGAAAATATTTTTGTGTGCTTTGGACTGATAGGGCACAGAAGACTCCATTTTCTTTTGACAACTCCATTTACCAAAGAGTCCTTTAAGTTCACTTAAATTGTAGTGAACTCACTACCTCACCTCACCTCCTCCCATGTAGCTGACCATAAGCCTACTAAGAGAAAACCAAGGTCACAGAATTAGAAACAAATAGAACAAATTGGGAAGCAGGCTAAATTTTAAACCACAAAGTCTGCATGGCTGACAAGTGGTCAACAGTGTCTGGGAAATGTAAATCTTGGGACAATTATGTGGCAGTATTGTAAAATTCCTGAGAAAAAAGTATTGTGGTATTATGATCAGTACAGAAGCATGAAAAGTATATAACCTGAGTAAAGTCCAAACAAGTGCAGGCATTTTGTTTTCCTTACTTGGTGTCTGGGTGTCTCAGTGTCTGGCACTAGCTTTCAATAAAAGCTTCTTTGTTGCTATGCTTTCAGTCTCTCGTGAGCGCTTCTCTCTCACTGAATTCTTGCCACAACAAGACAACATGAGGTTGCTCAAATCAGGATCATGCTTCATATACTGGGAAGAAAGAAATCAGGACTCTGAGAAGGTAAGGCTGAGAAGCTGACAGGACACCAGTGAGCTTCCGAGGTGACTTCCCAAGTAGCTTCCTTGTTAGTTTTGGTACTATTCTCAGCACAGAGCAGATTTGTCTGTGAAAATCTCTGAAGAAACACTTACTGCGTTTGGGCTACGGCTCAGTTGTACTTGTCTAGCATGTGAGAGGCCCTGTGGGCAATCCCAGTGCCTCACAGGAAAGAGAAAGTAAGAAGAAGAAAGAAGAAAGCAAGCAAGAAGGAAGGACAGAGAAAGGGAAAGGAAGAAAAAATGGAAAAAAAAAAAACCAAATGAGATGGACAGGCCTTCTTTTTTCTTTTTAAAAATTATTTATTTATTTAATTGCCACAGGTCTTGCTATGCACTCAGATGCATACTGATTCTCCTGTCTCAGCCTCCCCAGTGCTGGGATTACAGGTGTGTGCCACCACATCCAATTTCACTGGCATGGCATGCAGAACTGGGATTAAACCTGGGTCCTTATGCTTGCCAGGCAGGTGCTTAGACCACCGAGCTATTTCCAAGCCTGTCAAGTTTTTTTCTGTAAAAAAATAAAGGGCCAGATAGCTCAGCAGATTGCAGTGCCTGCTTAGACAGACTCAGGGCCGGGGTTTGATCCTCCGCGTGCGTTGCTGGCTCCACCCCCAGAGTGAACTGAGAAGGTGTCTGAGACTGAGACCCTGTAGAATCTGTACTAAATACATAAAAAAAAAAGTTTTTCTATGTCTATTGAGATGATCATGTGACTTTTTTCCTGGCTTTTGTTCATGTGGAGTGTAGTGTATTGCCTTTACTGATTTGCATGTGTCGAAGCATCCCTGGATCCCTGGAATGAATACTACTCTGGGGTTGGATTGCATCTCAATCTGATGAATGATCGATGATTTGCTGCCTCCTGTTTGCCAGTACCTAATTGAGAATTGTCGCATCTATATTAATGACAGAGACTGTCCCCCAGATCTCTCTTTTGGTTGGGATCTGTCTTTCTGGCTTTGGAATCAGGGTAATACTTACAACCAGGAATGACTTTGAAGCATGCTTCCTTCCAATTCCATTAAGGAGCTTGAGAGTTACTGGCATTAGATCTCCTTGAAAGTTCTTGTAGAATTAGGCGGTGAATTTATTGAGACCTAGGCTTTCTTAGTTGGTAGTTTTAAAAATTAGATCTTTAATTTCACTGACTGATGCTGGATTATCCAGTATATTTATATATTCTTGGTTCAAATTTGTTAGTTCATATTTATCCAGGAATCTTCAGTTCTTCTTAGCTTTCCATTTTATTATAGCACAGGAATAGCTACAGATAATCCTCTAGGTTTGGCAGAATCCACTGTGATTTCCCTTCTTCAGTTCTCTTGCATGGATTTGGGTCCTTACTTTCCTTATTTTGGCAAGATTGGCAAATGATTTATTTACTTTCCTTCATCTTCCAAAGAACCAGTTCTTTAATGCACTGATTCTTTATATTTTTTTAAACTTTCCATTTTATTAATTTCTGCTCTGATTTTTATGATTTCCTTCTTTGTACAAGCTTTGGGTTTGGATTGTATCTCAATCTGAAAAAAGCCATCTACGACAAACCAACATACTAAACAAAGAAAAGCTGAAAGCTTTTTTCTCTAAAATAAGGAACAAGACAAGGATGTCTGCTAGCACCACTTCTGTTCAATATGGTTCTCAAAACATGAGCTAGAGCAATAAGACAAGAGAAAAAAATAAAAAGGATGTGGATAGGGAAGGAAGAAGATAAATTATCATTACTTGCCAACGAATGAGCTTGTGGTAGAAGATCCCTAAAACTCTACCAACAGACTCCTAAAACTAATAAATTCTAGCAGGATACAAGATTAACACTTGTAAGCTAACAGTGCTCCTGTGTATCAATAACAAACTCATGGAGAGGCAAATTAGGAAACCAGCATCTTTAATAATAGCATGAAGAAAAGTGAAACACTTAAGAATTAGCCTAATCAAGGAAATGAAAGACTTCTAATAAAAACTACAGTACTCTGAAAAACGAGATTGAAAGATAGATCAGAAAATGGAAATCCCCTGTTCTTGAATAGGCAGAATCTATATAATCAAAATTTTAGATTCAATGTAATACCAATGAAAATGTAATAACATCCCTAACAGAACTGAAGAAAGAAATACTAAAATTCAAACAGAGTTAGAAAGGCAAGAGCAATTCTCAGTGATAAGGAAAGGTAGGGGGCATCAGAACCCAGACTTCAAGTAATATTACAGCATGATATAGGCAAATACCATTATAGAAACAGCTTGGTATTGGCAAAAATCAGACTCATGGATCAGTAGAGAAGAACAGATGGTGCAGAAGCAACTCCAGGCATTCAGCCACATTGTCTTGGATAAGGGGGCAAATGGCCTTTGCTGGAGGAAATATAGCTTCTTAATGAATAGTGCTGAGCAAATTGGCTATTCATGAGGTGAAGACTGAAAATAGACCCCTATGTCTCACCATGCACTAAACCCAAAGCAAAACAAATACAAAATCTAAACACTACAGGTGCAACACTTAGTAAGCTGGAAGACAAAATAGGTGAAACACTTGAATACACAGGTGTAGGCAAAGACTATCTGAACAGACCACTGACTATGCAAGAAAATAATACCAAAACCAACAGATGGATTGCATCAAATTAGAGAGCTTCACACCAGAGGAAACCACTTATAGAGCAAAAAGAATCTACAGAGAAAAAATTGTCAGTCACTCCTCAGACAAAGTATTAATATCTAAAATGTATAAAGAACCAAAAATAAATTAGGTGCTCCAAATTTAAACACCCTATCGAAAAACGGGCTCTGGAAATAATTACACTTCTTAGATGAAGAAATATGAATGCCCAATAAATGCATTAAAATGTTCAATACTGCTGGGAATTTAAGAAATACAGGTTCAAATAAATGAGATTTCATCTCACTCTACAAAGAATGGTTAGCTATCATAAGGAAATCAACCAATAACAAATCCTAGTAAGGCTGTGGGGAGAAAGTAACTCTTTCTACATTGCTGGTGGGAATTTAAACTGACGCAGCCACTATGGCAATCAGTATGTAGATTCCTTCAAAAATAAAAAATAGAAATTCCATTTGATTCAGCTATTCCTCTTCTAGGTGTCTTCCCCAAACCGTTACAGACATCATACTGCAGGCATGTATCCGTGTGTGTACTGAAAGCACCACAGTTCATAATAGCTCAATCATGGGAACAGCCTATACTTCCATCAACGGAAGAAGAGGTAAGCAAGCATGGTATGTGTGCAACGTATACCCAGTGCAGTTTACCTTGCCATAAAGGATAAACTTGAGCCATTTGTAGGAAAACAGATGTGTCTCAAGACGACAATGCTGAGTGGAGTAATCAGGCACATTAGCTGAAATAGTGTGTGGTTTCTCTTATATGAAAATATCGATGTATAAATAAAGTGTAAAATAAAAGATACATCATAGGAAAAGAGAGAGACAGAAATAATTCAACATGAATGATGTATCTAAAAGTGCACCTTCATTTAGCATAGTCATCTTATACTTTGGGTTGTTAATCTGTATATATGGTAATTAATTTTATAGGGACTTTTAAATAAATGGATTTGATGCTGAGAAAATAAAAGAGAAGTGGAAGGAAGGGGAAAAAAGGACTGAGATGTGTTCTGTGCATGTAGTAATTCCCTACAATGAATGCAATCATTACATAGAGCAATCCTGTGCTAATAAAAAATAAAAATTTTAGAAAAAGAGTTGAACTTAAAATCACTTGTTGATGTTTTTTGATGTATGTATCTTTCAGATAGTATTAAGGATGAGTTTCTTTTCTTTGAACATCA
>NW_004524783.1:1906630-1918944 GCF_000260255.1 Octodon degus
GATATATCTATATATCTATATATCTATATATCTATATCTATATCTATATATAATCTTAGCTTTGCAAAGGTCTGTGAATTATTCAGTCCTATTTAAAAAGAAAAATAGGAAAAAGAGCTCCCCACGGGAAATAGAATTGCTAGAGAAAAAATCAGTACGTTGCAGGCGATGAGCAGGTACAATGAAGTGGCTTCCCGGCTGATGGGGAACCAGACTGAGGAGCTGGCACAGCAGAGGCGTGTGGCCCTCACAGGCTCAGAGCGCCACTCCAGGCTGCGGGGTCTCAGGAGGAATAATGTGATCATTGAGCCAAGAATATATTAACTTTTATTCACCTACCTACAAAACCTATTTCAAATAGAACACTATATCCTCTGATACTTATTTTAAGCTAGAGGCTAAAATCTAAAATTTGCCATAAAAACAGTTTTCACATTTTTAGGCCTAAGGACAATTTCATTAGAGTCAGTGCATAAGCATTTCCACAAGCACGATGGGTGAGCAAGTCAAGCTCTTCATTTCTCTCCATTTATACTGGTGACAGGCCGGCTATCACAGCGACTGCACTGCCACTAGAGGTGCTTGCCTCATGTGTAGGTTCCTGTTGTCCATTCCATCGGTCTGTGTGTCTGACTCTCCCTCCCTCCCTCTCCCTCTCTCCCTCTCTCTTCCCTCCCTCAAATCAACAGCATTTTCAACAGGCTCAGTCATGCTCTACTCTACATACATGAGTGGCTGATGAGTAGGTGCTGCCCAAGCAAATGTCCTAGTGCATGAGGATCCTTGTTTTGGCTGAGTTCACGTGACTCTTGGGACCCACATGGGGGAGGCGTGCGGCGGAGAGCCCAGGCTAGACATCTTCATTTTCATTTCCTTTATTCCATGGCAAGTGTGTTACATTTTCATCCTAGCCTTGAAGTATGACAGCAGCTTAAAGAAATACGGGGTGGGGATATAGCTCAGCAGTTCCTATAAAGGAGTTTCACAACCTTCACTGTCTTCCAGCGGTCATCTGGTCACACTGGAGCAAGCTTAAAACACACTTGCGCTCCATCTACTCTTTCAATATTGCCTGGTTTCCCCCACTGAGCACTGCATCTGGAATAAACTTCTTGCCTGTCCACAGAGGGCTGGCCTTGTCCGCCTCGTCTTTTAGTTCTTGACCTGACATGGCCTACCCTCAGACAAGCGGAGCCAGCCACTCGCTCCTGGAACACAGCTTCAATTCCCCTACTTCTAGATATGACCCCGCTTCTCCTGGGTTTCTTCTCATCCTCTTATGAATTTGTGTTCTTGTAGCTTTTAAGTCATTCCAAGTCCGACCCAAAGTATTCCTTACGAACTGTTTCCTGGGTACACACCTCCTTTACGCTATCATAATCCTCTTTTACTTTAATTAAAACACTATGCATCATCCTCGGCAG
This sequence comes from Octodon degus, assembly GCF_000260255.1. NCBI lineage: Eukaryota > Metazoa > Chordata > Mammalia > Rodentia > Octodontidae > Octodon > Octodon degus. The sequence continues at coordinate 1,908,055 of NW_004524783.1, forward strand.
ACTGCCCTCAGTGATGAGTACCTCAGTTATGTGCTGACAGCTATTTTCCCGGCATCCACAACAGTGCTTCACATTAAGAAGCAAACGTGGTTCCTATTTGCTGAGTAAACTGCATAAATAAAGCGGCAGATGTAACTCCCTGAAGTCTTTCTTTTTAAACCCATCAACATGGAGCCGAGCCATCTCAGCAAAGGCTAAGAAATACTTAGAATTTAGAAGATTCTATAGAACTTGTGTTGAACTAGGAAATTGGCAGTCTCCACTGCAGTGTTATAGTGAACTCCTTTTTTTTTTGGCCGAACGGGGGATTAGAACTAGGGCCCTTGCACTTTCCAGGGAAGCACTTATTCCACGGAGCCATCTCCCCAGCCCCACTGCAGTGTTATAGAACACAAGTAGATGTGTTGTATTTTCTCAGACTTCATGCCTTGTACTTGCCAAATCAGGTCAGTCTCTCTCTCTCTCTCTCTCTCTCTCTCTCTTTCTTTCTCTCTCTCTCTCCATTTTGGACAGAGTTATTAAGGCACGGAAGTAGGACGCAGAAGCCCTGCTGGTCTTCTGATGTTTGTCAACAACAGATGCTTGAGTAATCTGCCTAGAAAATTTCCATTTCAAAGGGTGAAAGAAGTACTTGGCAGGAGACTTCCCTATTCCTTGAAATGTGGGCATACAGCATGCACAATTGGGGCACATGCCATCATTTGTCCCCCAGATTCACGACACACAGATTGGCTAAAAGACGGCTGTTGTAGTTAGGATTCGGAATGTCCCTAGAGCTTGCGCGTTGAGGGTTGGGTCCCCAACACTGGTGTTATTGGTAAGTGGGTGGAACTTGAGACGGTGTGGACGGTTGGGTGAAGTGGCTCAGTGCGGGTTTGCACTGAACAGGTATATTTTCTCTCTCTCTGTGTGCTGCCTTTCCCCCCTATCCATTTCACCTGTCTGTCTGTTCTTCCGTCTGTCAGTCTGTCTGTCGGTCTGTGTGTCTCTCTCCTTTCCTCGGGGCCACGAGGTGTGGTGAGCACCACTTGCTCCACCACGCTGTTCTGCGGTATTGTGCTGCCCCAACACAGGCCCAGAAGCTGTGGAGCCAGCCGACTGTGGACTGAAGTCTTCAAAACCAGAAGCCCAAACAAATGTGTCTCAAATCTGGCTTCCTTGGTGTTCTCCTAGCAGCAGGCAGCTCAGTAGCATAACTGCCATCTTCCGGGCAGGTAAGGTCGCCCATCACACAGCTGGAATGACGAGTTAGGTGATGTTAGAGGCTCCCGACCTGCGCCCGCACGGAGCAAGGAGGAAGCGGTGACAGGTCAGCATCCTGTGCCACCTTCCTGACCTAAACATCTTAAGCCAAGGCGCAGCTTAGGTAAGCAGCTGACTCTGCTCAGCTCGCAAACTGGCTTTGAGAATAACAATCAATAGGGAAAAAATGCCCAAAGTATCAGATTTATGTGACTGTTCCTGTAGACAATAGGGTTTGGATGAATCAGAGAAGTCCAAGATGTAATGTCTCCAGCGTATAACACCTTCTTTTCTTAAAATAGTTGAATTTTACTTCTATTACTTTCAGAAAAATGTAAACATGTTTCAAAAACTTTTATATGAGTTTCAACTACAGACCATTCCATATATTTTATGATTGGTATGAAATTTGGTTTCCGTGCCTTTGGGATTTAAAAAAATATAGTTTCATGGAATGTCAATTATATAAATAGTATATACAATTGCTAAAAATTTAGAAAATATAAAAGAGTCATAAAGCAGGAAAGAGATTATCTATGACCTCAGTAACAGGTAATTATTTGTGGATAGTCGGTAGGAAAGGTGGTAGATTAACAAGGAGAACAGACAGACAGACTTACACGGGATATGGACAGTTCTGAGCTATTTCTCCGACATGCTTTGATTTTCAGAGTCTGGTAGTTCACTTCATGGACATAAATAATCCAAAGCAGAAAACGGCACAAAGTGAAACCCATATCCGCACAACTTGCCAGGGACTTGTTCTGACGGTGTATGCTCTTCCATCTGGCAACTTCTGATTGCTTTTAAAAAAAGTAATATCCATCCCAGCCAATCTAATAACTTAGAACTTAAAAAAACCATTTGATGATCCTACTAGCGCTGTTGGTACAAGCAGAATTGAATTGAGGATCAGGTGTTGGACAGAACACAGGGGTCTCTTGCTGTGAATCTGTCTTTCCAGGAGGATTAACACCTGTGGGACACGTGGCAGGACATTCCCCTAGGAAGGAACCTGGTAGGCAGTTTTTCTATAGTACATTAAACCTCTTCTAAACCATCACTAGAGAATACTTTCGGAAATACAAAAGCACATGGAGAGAGCCCCTACTATCACTCAGCAATCGCTAGCAGGTCTTCGAACGTTCATGTGCCTGTCACCGCCACTTGCTGGGCACACTCCCATAAGTAGGTAGATAGACAGGATTCATATTTCAATATATCCTGGAATAAAAATACTACCAAGGCTTATTGTTAGAATAATGTTCTTGTAGAGATAGTTGTGTGTTATAATAACCAGCCAAGTACTTCCGAAGTCCTTTCGACACACCTGCTACTGTGACTCCCAGCCTGCCAAGCTTGTCAGGCTGGGCCCAAGCAGCTCATTCTTCTGAAAGTTAACACGGCTTCTAACTCAGATTTCCTGAAGACCAGGCTGATACCCAGATAGAAATGTGACCATGGCTTCACCTGGCTGTCGAGGAGGGTGGTGGTGCAGGTGTATCATCTCAGCACTTGGGAGGCTGAAGCAGAAAGATCTGAGACAGACTGAACTACATAGTTGAGATGCTCTCTCAAAAAAAGAAACACCTGGTTGTTGAATGAGTGTGCACTGAACCTACTTGCCTGTTTAGTACAAGGAATATTGGAGAGAAATACAAATTGTAATTTGAAATACCTGAATGAATGCATCCAGCTGACCAACTTTGGCCTAATGGAGCACTAGAAATATAAAAGGAATTCCTCATACCATTATTTTTTAATTGGAAGCTGTAGATGGGAAGCATATTCAGAATTAAAATTAAAATCACAATATTCACGTCATGCTTTTATACACTAGAGGTCCACTCAAACTCAACAGGGACTCTGAAGACTTTAGTCACTGTTATTTATTTTAATGTATTTGATGCAAGGTCTCACTACTCAGCTCAGACTCATAGTGATCCTCTTGTCTTCAACCTCCCCAGCGCTGGGATTACAGGGATGTGCCACCACTTGGTGGCCAGCATAGCACGTGGTGCTGGGGATCAAACCCCCACCCCTGCACTTGCCTAAGTAGGCGCTAAGTCTGCTGAGCTATCTCGCCGGCCCTTTTCAGTCATCTTTTTGATGTGTGCTGGTTATGCTATTCATATGAAATGTCTAGGTGATGACTTAGTTGGCCCCACAGGACTGATTCCGTGTCCATAAACTCACAAGTAATTTGGTGTACCCCAAGTATAACAGCTGGGCATTTCTGCCTATTAAAATTGATATAAGCCTTATCTCCGCTAATCTGAACAACTCATTTGAAGACAACAATATAACAACCATTGTCTAATTCCTATCATTTTGCTCAGTGAAACTGTATCTTTCCTACTTTTTAAAATTATTATTGTATTTCCTTTAAAAATGAAAATGAAAAATAACAACAATAAAATGGATCCAAGTAAACTCGCATTTTTAGTCTTTCATAATTTCTCGCAGCCTTTGAAAGAGGCGCCGAAGGAGGGTTTGTCACATGATGCAAACGCATAGCACCTGTCGACGTCTGTCCCTGCCTGCTGGGCGAGGCTGGGGAGAGGCCTCTAATGTGGGGTTGGATGGACTCACTTCTGCCTTGCCTCTACCAGTCAGTGACCTCGCGGATATCACCTTCAGCCTATTAAGCCTTTTAAAGTAAGGCAAACATGCAGTACTTACCTCATTGTGCTGTTCTAAAAACAAGACGGAAAAGAAAGAAGTCCAGGTTGAATGCTTAGGAAGAAGCTGGCACGGAGTAAGTATTCAATAATGCTCCTTCTCTGCCTTCTCTTGAACTGAGGACTTGCCTGAATTCATACTTTGTACCTTGAAATATCGTTACTCAAGTAATTCTACTTTATTAAAAATATTATCACCAAATTTACTATTAGACATCAGTTATAGACCCTTGATCTCCTGAATTGGTCTATAGTGGATAGTTTACATAGTCAAAAGTAGGGCTGATAATAAGCCAAAATTCTTGGAGTTTCAGAGGTTTACATTTTCAGATCATCATTGGAAAATCCCAGCATTGAGCTCTGTCAATGGCTTTTGAGCTTTACTTGAAAGAGGACTAGCAGGCTGGCACCATGGATAGCATTTTGTCTGTACTAAAATCAGTACTTTGAGAAATTCACTTCAGGTCTGAATGGCTCAGCTTCCTCCCACCTCACTTCTTAAGTTGGCTTGAGTTAGTGCATCTGGTTGTGTTTGGGGAGATTTGTTTGTTGCTTGATTTTGCAAGTGTTCATCCTAGGTTCAGTCAGTAGTCACTGTTGGATAACTTGTGAAAGGAGAGACTGAATGTACCGAGACAGAAATGCTCAGTGTACAGAACCATGCACCTGCAGTCATTAGCAAATGCACCAGTTCCAGGCCTGGCTTTGTGCTGAAATTACCTAGGGAGGTTTAAAGTGAGACTGATGCCTGCATTCTACTCCTGAGATTATGGTTTATTTGGTGGATGGAGTACACTATGGATACTGGAGTTTTTCAAAGCTCCTCAAGCCCCTCTCCCATGAGAGGGAGGTAGACCCACTAGTCCAGGGAACCTGAACATCACTTGTGCATCTCAGTGGAGGTTTCAGCCAATTCCAGTCATAAGTAGATTTGGCTGTTTTAGCACCAGAACACCACAAGTCCTCCTTGTTCCTTCAGGGTTGCTCATTAGGAAACTCTCTTGCTCAGTATTTTTTAAGCAATATGAGGTTTTGTTTTTTAATGAAGCAACTTAGAAATCATATGCTAGTGTCCTGACAAATGACAAGGAAGGAATCTTACTTGAATCTTAGATCTGAGTGTTTTGGGATGGATCAAGAAGGAATGGGGGCCTCTTCTTGAAGAGGAGAATGAATTCTGCACATGCGCATCTTGAATTTCTGATGCTATGGGGAGGGTTTCATCGGCTCGTGGCCAGCTGTGAGTACATTCCGGGCGCACATAGGTGCCTTCACGCTGGCTCGACCTTTCACTTTCTCTGGGAGGTCACTGACGCCCTTCTCCCTCACCTTTTCTATGTATTTTCTCAGATGGATTGATCCTGACCATCACACCATCCCAACAGTTCCACATGAAGAAGGAAAAATAAATTAAATGAGGGGATTTGCTTCAAGATTGCTTGAACACTGCTATTCATTCGGAAGGCTGAAGTCCATTTTGCCATTTTTTAGGAATCAGGTGGAAATTTGTATGCGAGTCATTGAAAATAAGGTGCAGAAGTTTATACGCTTTAGACTTTGTCTCCCTGATGCATTTTTTCCCCAAACTGGACCAAACGGTTGTCTGAAAGTACTTCCATGGAATAAAAGTACCAGCAGACAAAGACCTAAATTAATTAGAAATTCTAGAAACTGTTTCTATCAGTGTTTAAGGCAGCATATAACAAGGGGAGCACCATTACTGGTTTATCAGAACGCAGAGGGCAAATGGAATAATGATTGGTAATGTCCTGGGTGACACTGGTATCTCAACTCGCTTCAATTACTTCCTTTTCTTTTTTGAGGGAGTTCTCTTTTTGAGACAGGGTCTCACTTTGCAGCTCAGACTGGCCTTGCGCTCACTTGGTAGCCCAGGCTGGCGTCGAACTCGCAACCATTGTCCTGCCTCAGCCTCCTGAGTTCTGGGATTACAGGCATGTGCCACCATGCGCAGCCCAACTTTTGCGATTTTCTAAGATCTCCAGGTTTAGCTGGCCGCTCAGGCTATTCAGCCAGGGCATTTTTGAGAGGAAGCATTCAAGGCCTTCCAGAACATGCAGTGTTTTCAGGATGTTGCTAGATGAGACTCGACATGCGGTGAGATGATCCCGGAAGAGACGGCGGGTGCTGAGAGGGCGAACGCGGCAGCCGTCTGGGAGCCAAGAATCCCCGAGCAAGTCGGCACTTTAGATGCTGGCATTTCTTGTTATCTCCATTGAAAACAGCAAAGTATGTTGCAGGCCATTTCCGGCATGAGTGCCTGACCAGCGCCTGGAGTCCACCATGACAGCCACACGGGTGCTTTCTAATTCCCATCAGAGAGCTATTTCAAGCACGGCTCTACAGAGACTGCAGAATGACAGCCGTCAGGTGGCGGAGTGAATATTCTCAGAAGTATGTTTACCAAGGAACTTCTTAGCTTGCTACTACCAGGGGCGTCCCTCAACGCAGCCTAGGGTACACATGGCCAAGATTGACAACTGCTAGACGCGTCAGGATGGTCTGGAGCCATTTTCAACAACAGCTGTGCTGACGCTTGATGTCGCAGTACTTTCTCAGACTCCAGTCTCCGCTTGGCAACCCCCACATGTGTGCAAGCACTAGAAATATGCTCACTTTCAGAACGTGTGAGAATCCAGTTTGGGATTTAAATGTCAACCCAGGAGGGATCCCCCATTCTCCTGCTTTCCATCCCACATGTTTTCTCCTCAGTGACTGCAGACTGCAGTCACTTTCCCTCGAGAAATTCCCAGAGCTTGCTCTTTTGTGCTGTCATAAACATAAGGAGCGAAACACTGGCTGGAAAATGTAAACTTGGATCGAGCTTCCAAAACACAACAGAACAATTGGTGGTCTTGTCAAGTCCTTTAATTGGAGAAAACCATAGCCTTGACTAGGCTGTGCTGTTTATAAGGTTCATCTCTCTATATAAACATTTTTTAAAAATTATGGGAGACCCACATTTAAAAGTGCAGTGAGGCTTTGTGTGGACAACCATTTCTCTGCCCCTCGAATTGGTAAGCTTTGGCTCTTTCTGCTCTCCAGGCCAAAGCAAAAGGAAGCGCCGCTCAGCTTCTGATGGCAGGCGAGCCGCAACGAACTTGGTCCATGTAAAGGCATCTTCAGGCGCTTCCAAGCATTTCGGGGCACCTGGAGCCCTCAGATCAGAGGCACTGCTTTGCGAGCCACCGCGCTCGGAGAACGTGCGTCCTGAGGCTGCACTGCACGTGTGCGTCGTGGGCAGACACATGTGCAAAGTTCACCAGATTTTATTAGAGAAGGATTTTCTCCCTGGCTGTGTTGTACCCAGCTAATTAAGGAAACTGGCAGATCCTGGGTTTACAGCGTGAAAAGCCTTACTGGCAGGATGAGCATCTATAAACCAGCATAATGAAGGGGCAAAGTAGGGCTAACTGAAATGAGCCTGTAATTGAAGATACAATGCGACTTTGTAGATGTACTGAGCAACATCCACTGGTTGCTGTTTATAAAAAAGAAAATAACATACTTCTGAGAGAGGAAATGCCTTCTGGAGACAAGACTAATTTGGGTCTCTCCAACTTAAAAAGTCCCTCTGCCCAGTTTTATGGCCACAGTCAGAGGGAACCAAGGTAAATACACAGGCCACCCACTGGGACACATCCTCTGCGCTGCGCCTGATCTCACTGTGGAAACACACACGGCCACACACACGCGCGCGCACACACGTGCGTACTGATCCATTTGTGTGCACACGCATGCACGCACAGAGGCGCGTGTGCTCCGCTCCAGAGTATTTCTTGCTGGTTCTTCAGTGGATTTGTGCCGCCTGGACCTGGAACACATCTCCAGGCCGGGCTTGCACTGCTTAGCCGGCTTTATGTCTGGTTGGCTTTCTTTTCCACTCTCCTTGCGATCTTTTGGTCATTTATTCACACACATATTAAATGAGAAAATGACATTTAAAAAAGCGGCTAAGGGCAGTGTGTGCTGTTACACGTGACCTTATTCATGGCCAGAGAGGTGGAGACTGGTATTAAGGAAGACAGTGATATGTGCATTTGCAGCATTTTAGAGGAAAATCATGCTGTGACCCTCAACACCTCCTCAATCTCTGATTTTTTGCTGGTGCTACTGAGATGGAAATCGGTAGTCACTTATGTCGAACATTCTCCCACAGCGGTCTGAGCAATCTCGCCTACTGCTATTTACATGATTCACTTTAGTGATACAAATTTGAAGCAGGTGGCTAAGAATTGTGTCTTTTCTCTTGGTTGTTTTGTCACTCTAGTCTTCTACTTGTTCACTCTAATGAAGGAAGATGCCATGCTGGGAAGGGGCCCCGGGACATGCCCGTGCGGTGTGAAGCCAGTGGAGACCGCTGGCCAGCAGCCCGTGAGGCCCTAACGGCCTCAGAAAGGAACTGCATCCTGCAAACAGGTGAGGGTGGAACAGTTATGTTCTCCATGAGCCTAGCGACAAACATCTTGCATAACATCTTGATTACCATCTGCAAATATAGCTGGGGCTAAAGGGGGCTGCACCTGAGCCAGGCCAACTCCTGGCTCTCAGAAACAGAGAGGTAACAAATGCTTTTGTTTGAAGCTATCTGGTTGGAGGTAATTTGTTACACTGTTACAAACGTTACACCCTCTGTTACACACATTTGTTAGCAATGAGTAGCTGATACACCAAATCTAGAAACTTCCTTTTCGTTGTTTCATTTTGTTTTTACTTTTTTGAGACAGGATGTCTATACAGTTTCAGGCTAGCTCTGAACTCACTACGTGGCCCAGACTGGCCACAATTTCTAGCAATTCAGCTATCTCAGAAACCTTAGAAATATCATTCATTGGAAGATTATGAATTTAAAAAGCAGTAAACACATGTGTATGAAACTTAATTTATCACAAATTGTTTTCACTGCTGGAAATGCTTTATTTTGGATCACACCACTTCTTTTGTTCTTGAAAAATCTGTTAGGATCACTGTAACCCAAATGGTAAAAATGTCCTCAGTGAAATGAGACTACATCACTGGACTTTCTGACTCTCCAAATAGCATTTTCTCCACTATCATCTAGAGTCTTATGTATCGGACAATCTACATGGGGTTCATTTGTACACAGCGTGCCTTCCCCCCGCTACGTACCGAATGTTTGCATCTCCTTAAATTTTATGTGTTGAAGCTCTAATTTCCAGCACAGCTATATTTTGAGTTGGGGCCACTAAAGAACTATTCAGGGTTAAGGCTGAGTTATAAGATCAAATCCCATTAGGGTCCTTATAAAAAACACTAGAAAATGCTGGTCTTTCTGTCCCTGTGGTGGCACAGGGAAGAGTCCACATGAAGGGACAGGGAGATGGTGGCAACCGTGGCCAGGAGAAGGGGCCGCAGGATGAAAGCAGCTCAGCTGCACCTTCGACTCGAGCTTCAGATTTCAGAACCACGAAGGGCACATTTTGCAGCTTAAACCCCCAGAGAACATTTTATCACGGCAACGAGCGCCAGCTAGCATGTTCTAGTTATTGCTAGTTATGTTTGTCTGTTTCTTCAACAAAATAAGAAGAAAGGCACAGTTAGTTGGAGGAAAGATAACTGCTTTTATTATGCAAAATTAATTTCATAAGCATTTGCTGGAAACTTACCCATGTTTGACCCACCTTACACACTTCTGATACACTTACATATTTATTATCAAATTTTCTCTGCTTGGCATCATCTCCCAATAAGTATGATTTTTGGGAATTAACTAAAACGAAGGTCACAGCCATGTGCTCTTGCCCTGTGGCACCCACTGAAAAAACTGCCTGCAGATGTTCAATGAAGCTGAATAACCCAAAAGAAGGGTAATTTGGCCAGCGGTGATCTTGGTCTTAATATGTCCACAACAGCATGTTGGGCTTGACAAAATTCCCCCAGCTGTGGACAGGGGCGCATCCCACTTGGACTTAGAAAGCCTGTTTCTTATAGAACTGAATAGTATTCTGGATAAAACTTGTTGGGATTAAAAAAAGCAATGCAGAAAAAGCCTAGTTTGTTGAAAAATAGCTTTTCTATACCTGGGCTTAGAAACCACTGAGTATGTCGTACTCAATTGTCAATAACATCGGGACAAATTAGTAACATTGTCTCTTTTGGGAAAAACCAAAAACAACACCCTTAGAAGGTAGGGCCCTTCTTGTGACTCTTGCTTCCCCACTGGGCTCGTTGCACCTACACCAAGATATGCCAATGTTAAAAATGGAAATTAAAAAAATCCTCGAGTTTTAGTTTAGAACTAAAATGTCCCCTGAAGACCCACGCATTGGAAAGTTGGTTCTGCTCAGGACGCCATCTGGAAGTAGTTAGAACTTCAGACAGTGGGCGTGTCACAGGAAGCAAGCGCTACACCGGCTGCGCCTCCCGAGAACAATGGCTCCTTAACCTGTTTCTTCGCTTCTCGGTTGTTATGAGATGACCACGGGCCCAGGAACAAGGAAGCAAGCGATCATAGACTGCAACTTTGGAACTGGTGAACCAACCTTGCATCCTTTACAGTATTTTTTCTTGGGTGTTTTGTCATAGCAGCGGAAAGCTAATGTATCTGCTTACCCTGAGTGCGCAAGCGTGTGCTCTAGCACATTAAGAAAAAATGTGAAAAGGGCAGTTTCCATTATGGTGAACAATATTTCAACTATTGGGGGCCAGCGGCCATTCTGAAAAACGAGATCATTTGTGATAACATGCCTGAAATTAAGAGAGCGCACTGAACCAATGTATCACATGTCTTAAATGGCTTTATATTTTGTGAAGAAAATCTCTGGCATTGGAGCTGCACTAGGCCTTGGGCAAAATACCTTGCTTGGTAATTCCATATCTGTGTGATTTTTTTCTCAGCAAATTCAAGAGTTTGACCTCTGCTCAGCCTCAGGGATTTGCTCAAGGAGTAAAAGTGTGTTCTGTGTCTACACACTGTAATCTCCTTTTT
>NW_004524783.1:1925501-1949254 GCF_000260255.1 Octodon degus
GAAGTCGGCAGACTGTAATCTCCTTTTGAGGAGAATGAGAGGAGATGGTGCACACTGTATGAAAGCCACTTGGCACCCTAGCGCTACTGCTAGCTCTCTACCACCGAATGCTGATACGTTTTCTGTCCAGTGGCTTCTGCCAAGTCTCAAACATGATTTTTATAGAAATTTCTACCATCTAAGAAAGTGAGTGAGACACCAGAGAAAGTAGCTCACCCCGAACACCAGCCTGGTCTCTGTCCAGGAGGGCAACAGAAGCAGAGAACTTGGCAGGTGAATGCACCTGCCCTCTAACGACGGCTGAGTACTGTTAACTGAGCTACCTTCTGGCGGCCCCAGCATAGGTGATGTCCTACAAGGCAGGGGCGGCGTGGATCAGAGGCCCAGAGGAAAGTGTATGGAGCCAGGCTATGTGAGAAGGTTACTTAATCCCCACACGTCATGGCTTTTCATCTCCATAAGGGAAATAAAAATTGTGTTAGTTTCACAGGTTTGTAGGGCTTTAATAAATATACTACAGTTAGAGAAAAGCTTTCAATATAATGTGCTCAATAAACTCTTTGTATTATTAAATAGAAATTAAGATTTCCCTTGGCCTATGTGAGTTGAATGTACCCTATGAAGTACATATTATAAGCCCAATCACTTGCATTGTAAGAGCAGAGCATGATTTTCAAACTGTTAAAGAACCAGCTGTGAGGGCCGGGGAGATGGCTCAGTGGAATAAGTGCTTCCCTGGCAAGTGTATCCAGAATACCAGCTGTGTTTCTGACCCACTATATATGGATGTCATGGCTTGGGGCTTTGCAAGGGGAACAATACGATACAGGAGGTATATTTAAACTTTTTCATAATATTAACCCAAAGAAGCATATACAACAAGAGAGTGCAGGAAATCTCTGCACGTACTAAAGACCAAAGAAGCCAGCACCCCAGACAGCCTCCCAGTGGTTTCCGTGGTTGTGCCTCGTATGCTGCCAGAAACAATCCTCATGCAGGCCTCCCACACCCAGCACCTCACTGATTCAGTTCAGCTGGGTGTAACTAATTGACCACCAGTTGGCAATCCACCACAACAGATAATTTTGCGAAACACAGTACACATGAGTTATTTAAAAATGGTTTAGTTCTGAAATCAACCTGAAAATCAATGGGCACTCTATATTACTTTTGGCAAGATTAAGGGACATGGGCTGGTAGATAAGACATCTGTCATAATTATGAAGGAAATTGCTTCTCCCAGGTTGTCCTTCCTGTACTGGGCACCTTTAGCCTGGGAACTCATTCTTTTGTGACAGCAAAGATTCCATCCCCAGTGCCAATTACCCATGTAGGAGGCTGCTCAGGCAAAAAGTCTCCTGCTATTTAATGGGTGACAGAGGTCACTTTCTGCCTGGTTGACAAAGACCTCTTTAGCTTCTAGAGAGGTTAAGAATGTTGCCCTGGGACACAGGCCTCCATCCCGGGTCAGGAGCAGGCAGGGGCTGTGCAGGAACCTTTAGGGCTACTTGTGATTTAGGAAAAGAAATCTGACCTAATGACTTGGAAGGGAATGAGATCCCTTCCAAGGCCTCCTGTTCTATCCGCTAGCACATTTTGCATGATCCTTGCATAAAGGTAAACGGATTTAAAAAAATAAATAAACTACTAGAAATTACACATATTGAGGTAGCTTCACTAGGTGTATAGTTTCTATAATATAGATACAAATAATAATTATTGAGAGACCAAACAGGTGAAATTGACACCTCAAAAAATGTCCCAGTCCCAGGAAGCTGAGATAATTTATCTTGGCCCAAAGACTGAGAATTTAAAAAGCATCCCAGAAGATTTGAAAGTGAGGCCGAGACTGAGATCTAATTCTCTCTGGTTCCTAGTGGGATGGGGATTATGGACCTTCCTGGGGCAGCTCATCTTCTAGAAAACATAGCAAGGGCAGAAAAACTTAGCCCGCCCACCTTTCCAGTTTCTTTTTCCTCCAGCTGACTGGGTGGGTCGTGCTAGGCATGCATGAAAGACAGTGTGGTTCAAAGCAAAGGAGCGCCAGCGGGGAGGAGTCAGGGTTTTCTGCACGAAACAAGTAGCTCTAAACCTCTGAGAAGTCTCCAAGCAACTGAGATATGGAAACCACACCCTGACCTGAGAACGGACTTCGTGTACAAGATGTTTACGACCAGAAATAGTGGCACTTCACAATAGCTATTGTGTGTGGTTCAGTCCCCCACATTCCCTGAGAAGGAAGACTCCCAGCATCTTCTGTGCTGGTTTTGATTAAAAAAACGTGGCTGGCCTTGAGAATAGGGCGTTCTGCGAACGGCCGGCCGGCCGGAGAGCCGCGACCTCCTCCCACGCGCACGCTGCGTTCGGGTGCCGCGGGGCTTCCTTGGCCTGCGAGCAGGTCTGTCGCTGCCGTGTGCTTTTTAAAGATTGTTTGTATTTTCATAGTTGCATCTCTTTAAGCTCTATAAAAGTGAAATATGATCAATGGGTCCTTCATGTACATTAATAGGCAACATGAAGGACATTACTACTGCTGTGACTATTCACAGTAGCCTAGATTTTATTTAAATATTATATTAAAAAGTCGATAGGGACTGTGCAAAGTCACTAAGCAAGTGTCCTTTAAGCACACACATTTCACTGTCCTACCACCACCAGAATTCAATCATGAACTAAGTAGGGAAACTTTTAGATACTTGGAAAGTGTCTACATGTGGCTAAAAAGAAAACCACTGCAGATGTCAGCAATTGCATTCATGCCATCGATACGGTGGCAGAATTTCAGGAGAAATAAAGCTGGAGACTTGAGCTGACTTTGGGACCAACTAGTTGCATGACCAGAGAAAAAGCAATGTATTTAAAAACTACAGTTATCTGACAGGTTCTGTTAGTCTCTATAGAAGGAGACTCATCAATATTAAAATTTTTATTGTATTTTAGTTTTTTCTATTTTTTAGGGAAGGGTCTACAGGGTGTTCAGGGTCTCACTACTAGATCGGACTCCTAGTGATCCTCCTGTTTACAGCCTCCCAAGCGCTGGGATTACAGGTGTGCACCACCATACCCAGTCTCCATTGCCATCTTAACATGTCCCAGGGGGCAGGGCTGGCATAGCAGGCCTGAGGACCGAACCCTGGACCCCTGCACCTGCTTGCAGGCGCTTTAATCCACTGAGCTATTTGGCTGGCCCTCCAATATTAAAAATTTTAAATCTCTGTTTGTTGATACACATAAACATTCAGGAGAATAAACCTAGGTTTACCATATCCCTTCCGTTTTTCATGCATCAGTTTACAAAATACTATCAGCTGCAGTCTGAGCTCTGTGACCCACACTAAGAAACTCCTGTGCTTCTGGCAAACTATTATGCATCACATAATGAAAATATTTTCCAAAACGCCTTACCCGAGTTTAATTTTCTAATAATTTATTTGGAGGAAATTGAAATAGAAGCACCCATTTATCAAAACTAATGGAGTTTACACTGCAAATATACTTGACTATAGGAGAGAATGATTCAAAACTCACACAAGATAATGGCTTATTACTTCAAGAAGTAAAGTGAATTTCTCTGTGATCATGTACAGAAACTTTCCTGAGGGTTTGTGAGATTAAGGTGTTATCTACTCAAGGGCTTAAACACAGAGCTTACGAGTGGCACTTATTGAGTGCAAAATCAACACGTTAGATACAAGCTAATCTATTAAATCTACTAAAATCACTAAATTGCCAAGCTGTCTTCAAATGCAATGCAGAATGTATCTTGTTTAAATGATCAGAAACATTTTAAATACGACCTCTTTCATTTTGCAGGTGATATGAGTATATCATAAACACAAAACAGAAAAAGCAATTTATAGTCACTGGAGTTAGCAAAACTAACATGAACATGCTTAAGTATTTGCTACCATGTTTTTCTTACAATATTCTCCTCTGTTAACTCAAACGCACAGGAACACACACACACACACACACACACACACACACGGGTGTGTGCATGTGTGCCTTCGTCTTAAGTTTTTTGTCCTTCCAGACTCACCTAATCCCATGCTTCCTAGAGCTGCCAAGTGACTTTTCTTATCCCTATTTTCATTGATTTCCCATTTAGATCCCCTGACCGACCAACTGACCCACAACACACCTACCGACCTACCATCTCATCCACCTATCATGGTGCTGGGGATAAGATCCAGGGACTTCACACTGAGCTACACCCTCAGCCTTCCCCCTATTTTTTAAGTTTTGAGACAAAATCCCCTACATTATTAATGTTCCCAAGCAAGGCTCACACTTGGGGTCCCCCGCGTCAGCCTCCAGAGTCCTGGGACAGCAGGCACTCGCCAGCACGCCTACTTCCAGTCCGTGACTTCGTCTGTCAATCTCGCTCTCCCTGCACACGTTCTCTCAGTGCTTTGGGGTCTGTGAGATGAATCTACGCTCCTCAGAACGCCGTCCAGCACCGTATGTTCCACAAACACCAATTTCACTCACTGCCTGTAATCTTAAGCTTTTCACAACAAAATATACATCCAGTAGGCAAAAATGCTTTGAGGATCAGGTACCATCTGAGGCACTGGGGATATGGCAGTTAAACAGAGCCAATAAAACTCTAGGAGAATATTTAGATAAAGGACTAGACCAAATTCTATGTTACCAAATTCACCAGTTCTATGTTACATTGGAATACAAGAAGGGAGATGACACAACTTATTGTCTAAGTCCTGAGCCTTTTGGAAAAATGAAGGAAGTGGCACAGACAATTAACACTAGGGGAACATGTGTGAACTGGGCCATCCCAGGGGGCCTAGGAAACGTGACGTGAGAGGCACCTTCTGACAGGGCCCACACGTGGCCCGTTTCTGGGACTCACATCCTAGTGGTCACCTCCCCTTACCTGCAGGGCCTACCTAATGGCTTCCTTCTAACAAAGAGAAGATGGAGAAAGTGAAGGACGGCTTGTTGCCTCTGGGACTGGGCCACCAAAGGCAGTCACTGCTGTCTTGCAAGCCATCACTCTCTCTGCTAAGCTTGTTGAGCAGCACCGTGTGGCATGGAACTGAGGTCAGACTGCAGCCAGTAGCCAGGGAGAGACTGAGAGTGCGGCCCAGCAAGCCACAGCCGACAGCATAGCGAGGAGCAACGCATGCAGAGAAGAAAGTGGAGACTTTTCCAGCTAAACTTTGGGACAGTCAGGCCATGGAACCCTAGCTAGCCTATGCTTAAATTCTTAACTGCACTCACAGCACAGCAGAGGAGACCTGTGTGTTGCTTGAAATTACTCACTGTTACGATTGGTGTCTAGGTGTCGCCCCAAAGCCTCATACTGTCATGTGGCAGAATTCTAGAGTTTGTGATTAACTCATGATCCACTGGGATTATGGGTGTGAGCGCTGCTGGGATTATGTGTGTGAGTGTTGCTGGGATTATGGGTGTGAGTGCTATACTCAGCCTGGGGCGGAGAACCTGAAAGCAACATTAATTACCTAATAGGAGTTTTGTGAGGGCTCAGAGTAACAACACGCATAAAATACCAGGTTATCATAGGTGTTCAGTTAATATGAACTCTCCATTTCTTTCCATTTGGGAACTTTATTCATAAATTTAATGTTCCATATTGCCTGATGCCTACAGCTATTCCCAGACTATAAGGTGCCCCTTAAGCATGCTCTGTGAGTGTGTTTAATGAATAATTCAATGAAATTTGATTGTGTATGACCAATTGGTGTTTGTACAAGGTCAGTGCAACCTGTTTTTTTTTTTTTTTTTATACAAAGAGCTAAGTTACGCTGGCTCCACCAAAGCGGGTAAGCAATCCGGAATGGGGGTTCCAACAAAGCTCCTCGCTGCAGGAGGTGAGTGACCTTCCATAGTGAACAATACAAGAATACGAGCAGGGCTAGAAAGTTAGCAAGGCCAGTTGTTTCTCTTCTGTTTACCTACTATGTTCTAGAGAAGGGCGTTTCTACCTCTGATTGGTCTGAAAGCCAGAAGCTGGAGATGTGGAGGAGGAAGGTTATTCCCACTGAGTCCTCTCAGGATCCCCAAGTGCTGCACCCTTTCCCCAGAGCAAGTTCTATGGATGCCTTTTGCTAGAGCACCCTCACAACTGTCTCCTCTCTGTCTCTCAGTGCCCTGGGTAGCTGCATATAAGGATGACTCTGTTGGTAAAGGAAGAGGACAATGTAGTTCCTCCGGAGATGCCAACAATTTTCACTTATCTGCTTTGAGCTGTGGTTCCTGTTGCTCCTTTCAAAGGCAATAGGTATGGGGCTAATCCCGGTGTCAGTCATTTGGGTAATATTCTTATATGAGTCAGTGAGGCATCCACCCTCAAAAGCACGCGCCTCTGCCAGTTGTATGAGAAGGCTGCGATGCAGCAACAGTCCAAGCTTTCGTGCCTGACTAATACCTAGGTCTAAGTACTACCACTGTGACTCCTGGTCTAAGCAACTCAGTGTTACCTGAGGAAGGACATTTATGGCACACACACACACACACACACACACACACACAGAATACACTGTTAAAGAATATATATGCAGTGTACAGAACATTGCAGTCTAGAATCTACAACATATTGTGCAAAGTACAATTCATTTCAACCTAGAAAACAACTTGAAGCATGGATCCATTAAGCTCTTCACTAGAAGGAATTTTCAAGGAAGGGTAATCAAAGAAGACCGGAAGTGACAGTCAGTAGGTAAGAGCTATGGTCTCACATGACTTCTAACTGGCTCTTGGACATTGGCCACGACACCCAAGTCTTTGAACCTTCTTGGTCAGCTGGATGCCTGGTCTAGGCACTCGGTACGCCCCAGGTGAGCTGTGACACCTATGTCACTTGGACCTATAGTCCAGTAATTTTCTAAAATAAATCTAACAATAAGAACCACAGGACCCCTAAGTAATAAACTGATTAAAGAATGCTTGGGTTGGTTGAAAGTGATGGTGAAAATAGAAATCTAGGTAATAAGCTAAATAAAAGAAAATTAATTAATGGCCATAGAAATATGAGGCAAAAACAAAATTCGGGAAAACAATTTTCAAGATGGGCTTGAGAAACATGAGTCTACCTAAGTCCATCAGGAAGTAAAATAAAGACAACATGCCGACATCATCCTCAGGAATAGGATCTCTCAATATCGCTCTCAAGGTTTGGGTCAGAATTCTTTATTCGTAAGCTGGACTTCTAGGACAAAGGACATTAAGAAAACAAGGATTTATATACATGAACTAAAATGGAGAGTTTTTTGTGGTACCAGGGATCAAACTCAGAACCTTGAGCTTGCCAAGCAAGCACTTATTCCACTGAGCTATCTCCCTGGTCACAAAATGAAGACTTGTGGAAATTATGTAAAAAGAAGGTTGTTGGATTTGAATTTGACCAGAGTATCCTATACCAAATAAATTTCAGTAATCTTAGATTATTAGGATAATCTATCTATAGGATAATAGTAAGAATGAAATTTTGTGAGGAATGAATTAATCAAAAGTGTATTCTATGCATTGTATTTTTCCCCCAAGCCTTCCTAGTTAATCTTTGGTTTCCTAGAAGCATTTGGTTTGTGTTTACTCTTCTGGATATAAATCTCCAACACAGATCTTCACAAGTTCTCTAAGATGTATTCTCTTTGTATTTATCTGCATTTTAAATTTTATTCTTTACTACTCAAAAAGAAAGGAGTTTTACTGACAAAGAGGGGCAACTTATCACTCATGCCTGAGTTTGATTCCAATTATGTCACTCACAAATTGTGAGTCTTGGTCAATGTTGTCTAATGTTTGCAACCTCAAGCTCCTTGTTTGTAAAATGGGGCAGATTCTAAGCCTCACACCACTAACATCTCGAGGGGGCAACGAGCAGCGTTCCTGGCTCCCACCTAGTGGTTTCCAGCTGTGCCTCGGCAGTTAGGGCGCCCAACAATCTTCAGTGTTACCTCAACTGAAGTAATGATGCTTATCACATGGGGAGGACGGAGGAAAAGATGGGTGAACACTCCGCAAGCATCATGCACCCAATAAGCACTTCCTATGCGTTGTGCTCCAGGTCTGGTGAAAACACTGGGGACCTCAAAGCCTCCTTCAGCTCCAGCGGATCCCAGAGCCATTACATTCTATTCAATTTATTTCCTCAAAGAGGACATTCATGTGTACATAAGAGCATTTATTGCCTCCCTTTATAAACACAGGGGCCAGGGATGCTCAGTCCCCTCTTAGCACTTGATTGTGATGTTCCCTTTTGCAACCCTAACTTCAAATGATAGAAGGAAGAAGAGGAGGAAAAGGACCTAACACAGGCTTCTTAAAATTCTAGTACATTGAAATGGGCATTATATAGGGAAAACATTAATGAATGATAAGAATGAAAGTGTTTCAAGACCATACTGTATGTTAATATGTTCTACTAGTAAAGTGGTACTCCTGAGATGACATTTTTGGTGGTCTATCATATATATTTAAGTATAATAAGAAGCATCTATAAAAAATTCTCTAGATAATTTAAAAAGGAAAACATCACAAAATCTGCAAGGTGGCTCTATTTTGTCTTTAAAGAAGATAAATCAAGCTAAAGTGTCAAAATAATTTGGCTCTTTCACAAAAGAAAACAGGAAAATGCAAAAAGAAAATTGCATCTACTTTGGACAGTTTGCTCCCCAGGGACTCACAGTTAGAAATCACTGACTCTATAGCAGCACACATTAGAGAACTCCCACCAAAACATCTTTCTGAAGAGGAAATCTGTAGGCACATAATGGTATTTATTGTCTGTCTTTATAAACACAGAATTTAATGGCCTCAAATAATCCTATACATTTCAGATTTTTTGGAGTTAATCACCAAAGATAGACTTATACTGCAAAATCTCGGTTTTCTTTTATGTTTTGACTGGCCCAGCCCACCCTAGGGGTGGGGCTGGCATGGCGTGTGGTGCCAGGGATTGAACCACGGTCCCTGCACTTGCCTAACCTTGCCTAAGCAGGCACTTTAGACCACTGAGCTATCTTGCCGGCACTACACTGCAAAATCTTGAGCTTTTCTTTAAAATCCTTTCTTTGGTCCATGGAATACCAAAAAGAATCTCCTTCCTGAGTAAAATATTGGCTGAATGGTTTAGTACAGAATAATCTCTTAATTTAGCTACCAAGGATGATGTGTCATTTGCAGTTTGTCATATGAAGTGTTTGAACCTTTGGCACATCTTAAGAAAGATCTTAAATACATACATACATTATGTATATATAATTTCTTGCATATTTTTTCTCTAATAGCTAAGGATGGAATATGCTGTGGTTCTTTTAGAGGACTGCTGTAGTATGCTAACGTGAAAAAAGAAATGGATTAGCACTGAAATAATATCGAGCTATGAGCTTGGAAAGAAATCAAGTGCCACACCGATGAACACTTTCTTCAGCTCCTGCCCCGCTTTAGAACAATGGCTAAACTTGTCTGTTCCTATTTCCTCAGTTTCTGTCCTTGAACCAGAGACGTTTTGAACATATGCATCAAATACAGAAATGCACCTATACACATGTAACTCAGAAACAGTATCCATTGTATAGAAAATATCCCCTTGTAAATCATCTTTGCATATATCTAATCGTGGTTATAAGATTTGGAATTTTGAGGCAGGAGAGGGACAACCATCTACTTCTTCATGAGTAAGCTGAAGTCAAGTATGTTTTCTGCTGCCAGTCTAACTGTGTTGGTTTTTCAATTTGCCTGAGACTATAAGAAAGTATTTGTTATTCCTACCAACTCATTCTCTTCCTAATAACCCTCAGCAGTTGCTCATATCTGGAACAGTGTTCTTCAAACTGCATTTTTTTTTTTTTTAACTGTGCTCTTAAAAGTGCTTAAGGGCCAGGCAGATAGCTCAGTGGACTAAAGTGCCTGCTCATGCAGACACAGGGGCTGGGGTTTGGTTCCAGGTGTGCCCTGCTGCCCCCACCCCTGGGGTGCACTGAGACCACGATTGAGACTGGGCGTGGTGGTGCGCACCTGTAATCCCAGCGCTTGGGAGGCTGAAAACAAGAGGATCACTAGGAGTCTGACCTGTGTAGTGAGACCTGCAGACCCTGTACTAAATGCATAAAAAGCGCTTGAATTCACACTTTTATTAGGAGTTGCTTGACAAGCGAGGACAACTCCATGGAGGTGAATTCAGGGGCTCTTCTCTGCTCCCCTCTCCACCAGTGTCAACGCAATCTCAAT
Organism: Octodon degus; assembly: GCF_000260255.1. NCBI lineage: Eukaryota > Metazoa > Chordata > Mammalia > Rodentia > Octodontidae > Octodon > Octodon degus. The sequence goes on from NW_004524783.1 coordinate 1,935,714, forward strand.
AGCACATGGGATAGATCTGTTCTTTCAATTTTCAGTGCAGGGAAAGACCCACGACTAGAATAAAAAGTTTACTGTAAGTTTCCAACCTTGTAGCACAACAGCTGGGAGAAAAGAAGACAAGCTCATTTCCTTGAGAAGCTCTTCAATCTGAGGCTCCACTGGCCATTCTGAGAAGAGGGGACAGGACAGGAGCTTACAACAGAGTTCTAAGTTTTAGTGAGTGCTTGGAGCAGGACAAATGCTTCCACTCTCATAAGGGTCAGTGGATAAACAGGGGAGGGAAGTCTGGGGGATCCCTGTGGGTGAGGTGCGCTGAGAACCAGGACTGTGGACATTCCAGGGTACCATGTGCATCGGAGAAAATGGTGCCGATGGAGCAAAGCAGTGGAAATAGCCAGGAATTTCCAAGGGATGCTTTTCAGTGAGAGGAAAGGTATCTCAGAAGCACTGTGGTCTTTTAATGGAGATAAAGGTTGCAGAGATGTGGGGTTCAGAGGGAAAATTTCTCTGCTTAATGGAGGAGGGCAGGCATGACCTCTCCAATAGACAGATCTGTCAAAATTCTTATGGGCCAAAGAAACCCTAAGACAGTTTTGAAAGAACGAGATTGCATACGCATGCGGGTTCCTGTTTCTATACCACTTTGAGCTGTGAGCTGACTGGAGGGCAGCCTGAGCTCCTGCAAGCACAGACTGGCAAGTTGGCCCCAGGAAGGGCCCTGAACTGTGTTCCTCACTGAATCACGACAAACACTCCAAACTGATGCTTCGCTTCTCAGTGGCTTTCAGTGAGATTTGTCCAGCTCTTTCTGTACCCTAGTCTTACATTCAATTCAGAGGTCTCCTTGCCTGCTTAGCTACACGGCTCCAGCAGCTGATGGAGGGCGGCCGCGGGGGCTTGCTGCGAGCTCTCACTTCCCAGCAAACCCAGCAGTGCTTCCCTGGGCACACTGAGCCTGCCCGCACAGGAAGCTGCCAGCTGACTGATGGCTTTGGGGGCACGACCCGAAGAAGTGAATGCTACGTGGGATACTGTCAGGGGACGAAGCCTCCTGTCACGCCCAGTGCAGGCTGGTGACAGTGTTCTCTGTGCGCTCCAAGAGCCACAGTCACACGCACACGCACACACACACACACACACCCTAGAGTAACGAACGTTTGGAGGTATTTTAACTGAAAATCCCTGATCTTTGTAGTAAGTAATTACAAAGTACAAATGCAGAATGCAGTTCAAGTGCACGGACGCGGGGCCGTACTGCACAGTTCCAGACATCGCTGGTCTCTACCTAGCTGTGTTGACTGATGAAGCCGCTCGGTCTCTGGGTGCCCCAATCTCTCTCTGCAGACTAGACTAGTAGCTGCACCCATGTCGCAGAGTTGTGAGGATTAATTTTTTAAAAAATAGTACATGGCACTGAAGTATAATCGACTTATAATGATTTTGCCATTCTTTATATATTTAATGCATAATTGAACCAACCAACCCTGAGACGTAGCCTCAGTATCCTAACAGGGAAAACCAGATGGGTTTCTTGGGGACAACTCTGCAGAGCAAGCATCATGCTCTTGCACACGCCACGGTCGTGTGTGTCGGCAGTCCACTTCGGAAGGCACCTTGTAAGACCATTTAGACTTTCATGTGTTTCTACATTTTTAGTCGCAAAAATATTTGATTTTGGTAGTGTTTGTAAACATGTATCAATATACTAAAATCATATTAACGTTTATAATGACCCCAAATATGCATCTCTCTGGACTAGTTGACTGTGATGAACAATTATAACTACTAGAAAGAAGCGTAATGCTCATGCAAGTAAACCACCAAGCAGAGAAAAAAGCTAGCAGTGTAAGATTGCATATACTACGGCTCCATTAAAAACAGAAGAAAGAAATGGAGGAAAGTCGGAAGGAGGGAGGGAAGAGGAGAAGGTGAGAAGGCGAATGACAGCAGTCAGATAGGCAAGAGGGTCTTCACAGGCTCGGGGTTCTAGTTTCCATCTGGAATGTCCTCATGTGCGGAGGCGGGGCTCCTGGAAGGCGACTGGCTGAGGGGTGCCACAGCCCACCTGCTGTTAGAAGGCCGGTCCAGTGGGCTGCGGTCCGGGGTGCGGCTGGGAGGCTGCCCTGTACCCCAGCTCTCAGTCCTCCTCTGTTTCCTGCAGCCACCGGCTGAGCTCGCTCCCCACCCAGCTGCTCCGCCTTGGGGTCTGCAGCGCATGCCTGAACTGGGAGGGAAACAAGCCTCCCTTCCTGTAGGTTGTGGGCACCAGGTGCTTGACCCCATGGTGAGAAAATGACTAAAGCAGACAGAGGACACGATTAAAAAACAGAAAACGTGTATCTCAGGCCGCGAATAGTTGCTCTGAGGGGGGATTACTGATGTGGTCAACTGGCTGTGTCATATATTTCTTTATTCTCTAAATATTTTTAACCATCAATGAATATTACTTTGGTAGCCAGGACAACAAATCCATTCAACACGTTTTCTTGAATAAAGCAACCACAGACTTTGAAGTCAGACAATCCTGAGGTTCAAGCGTATCCTTTGAATTCTTCAGCAGCACAACTGTGAGCAAACTATAGAGTTGTGGAAACTGCATTTCTTAGCTGAACAACAATAGCCCCAAATTCTCTGTGACATATGTGTTAATTTAAAAAGTACATTTAAGTTATCACAAAGTGTGGCGCCTCAAGAGTGTTCTGTAAATGTTGGTGCTGTTCTTTCTATTCTCCGCCGGCTACAAAATCCACACGTTGGCCATGCTTTCTTAAGAAAGAGAAAAACGTTTCTTTTTAAAAAATTTTTAAAACTTATTAAGGGCCAGCCAGCCAGCTCAGCGGACTAAAGCGCCTGCTTAGGCAGAGCTCAGCGACCGAGGTTCGACCCCCGCGTGCAGTGCCGGCCCCGCCCGGGGAGCACTGAGAGGGAGATTGAGACTGTGTGGTGGCGCCGCCTGTAATCCCAGTGCTTGGGAGGCTGAAAACAGGAGAATCACTATGGGTCCGATCTGTGTAGTGAGACACTGTAGACCCTGTACTAACATACATTAAAAAAAAATTATTTAGCTTTCTTCCCCCCTGGCTGTCTGAGGCTCCGTTGCCGTCATGAATGACACAGTAACCATCCCAACCCGGAAGCTCATGACCAACCGGCTTCTTCAAAGGAAACAAATGGTCATTGATGTCCTTCACCCTGGGAAAGCAGCAGTACCTAAAACAGAAATTCGGGAAAAACTCTCCAAAACATACAAGACCACACCAGATGTCATTTTTGTGTTTGGAGTCAGAACCCATTTTGGTGGTGGCAAGATGACTGGCTTTGGCATGATTTGTGATTCCCTGGATTATGCAAAGAAAAGTGAGCCCCAACATAGACCTGCGAGATACGGCCTGCATGAGGAGAGAAAGACCTCAAGAGAGCAGCGGAAGGAACGCAAGAACAGAGTGAAGAAAGTCAGGGGCACCCAAAGGCTAGCGTTGGTGCTGGCAGAAAGTGAGCTGGAGACTGGAGAACAGCCGGAGGAATAAGATTCCGGGGCGCCTGGCTGCAGTGACTGCGACTTTTTTCACGAGAGGATTTAAGAAACTGTAAAGTCTTTTAAAAAATAAATAAAATTTATTTATGTATTTATTTGGTATAGGGTCTCATAGTGAGCCTCCTGTCTCAGTCTCCCCAGTCCTGGGATTACAGACGTGCACCACCAGGCCCAGGTCCGGTGGCCGACAGGTACTGGAGATCGAAGCTGGGTCCTTGTGCTTGCCAGACAGGCGCTTAGCCCGCGGAGCTATCTCCCCAGGCCAGAAAGACGTTTCTTGAAAAATTTTTATTTAGCTCTAGAAGTCACAAAAATTTTATTGATCAAACTTGCAATAATGTTTTCCTCAACAATGTTGAGGAAAGCTACTCAATGTCAGTTTTCTAAGGATCATTATTGTATTTAGATGAAGGAAGAAAAATGCAACCGAAAATGTCCTACAGAGGACGGAACATGTGCAGGCCCTCTGTGGTCACCTCATCTATGTTCAGCAGTGCGGACTGGAGACAGCTATTCCGTCATAAATACACACGTATGTAGAAAAACATCCAGGCTCACCCTTAGTGCCATGTGTGGCAATCTTTGAGGTACAAACTCACATGTCAATTTGTTTATTTTAAAATGCTTTTGTATTGTACAGATTTGTGAGGAATTAAACTTGTATTTATTTTGAATAAAAAGGCAGAATAAATGTTGCACATTTTTATTGACTTACCTCTAATATACATAGAATTAAAGATGAAAAATAAACCAAAGTCTTTGAAAATCTTTTTCTTTTTATTTCTCTCCAGTTTACCAGGCATAGCTTTGTAGCTAAGAACTGTCCTTAATTTGGATGAGCTCAAGCAAGCTGCACAGGAAGTGCTAACAATAGATGTGGGCTTGTTTCTGACGCAAGGAAACACACTGGCCTTATCGTTACGCCAGTGGATTTGTACCCTTTTTTCACTGAAAACAATTCAATAAAGCAACAGTCAAGAAGTGGATGGGAATAATTTCAGGAATAGTGTTTGTTTTTTTTGCAGCTCGCCTGGGTCTGTTATGATTGAGTAGTTTATCTATCAGACTTGTGAGAAGAGAATTACCACCACAATGCCTGGGATAGACTTTACCCCCAAAATTAAGAATTCAGGTAAATTAATGAAATAGGAGATTGTGGTGACAGTGGTTGGTGTTGTGTGTAACTGATTTGAGTCAAAATGAGCTGGTTCTGAGCTGAATGCACAAAGTCTGGAGTAGAACATGCAAGAAAATAATGAAGTCTTGTACTCTGAGATGTTCAAATTCAAAAACAAGATTAAGAGGCACCTGGTTTAACGCCTTGCTTTACAGGGAAGTATCTGATTTAAAGTTGGGTCAGATCTAGAATCCAGATCTCCTGTATCCAACTTCTCCCCTCTTTCCTTTCCACTAAAACACGAGGATGTATTAACTTCATATGTGTTCCCAGGGCAGGCAGGCTCAAGATTACCTGGATAGATTCCAAATTCTATTGAAATCCAGAATCATTAACATACTGGGTAGCAGGATGTATCTTCAAAAAATTCTGAACCCGACTGCTTTCACCCTTAGGCTGCCCTACTAATGACACACAACCACTGTGCGTACAACTTCAAGGCGACAGACACCTTTTAGTGTTGAACGTCCAGATGAACACACCCCACGGTGTAAAGGATTGTCAGATAGATCATCAATAGTTGGTGATCTATTACATGGATTTCACAACTGTCTTGCCTCTTATTTCTGGTGCATATTTCTCTCTAGAGGCAGAGACAAAATGGGAGTAACGGAACTCCCACCTTATTCTACCGGATATTTTGATCCAATAGCTTGGCAGTGAGAACCTTCATAAATGTTGATGGAAAAGTCTGTTGCGTCTCTGTCACTGCTCATTAAAAGGCTTGTAAAGGTCAACTATTTGTACATTATTCAAAAAGATGGCCAATGTTATAAAAGTGCAATTTACAGTTGTGTACTAAGAAATGAAGCTCCACAGGGCTGCTTCACTGGCTTTTCTAAAATCATCACTGCAAGAAAACTTCATGGTGCTGGTCACAGATGCAAAGCACTTTTCCTCCCACCCTGCCCACAGCCTTGACTCCAAACTCTCTTTCTGCCTTGCTTCACGATGGGCCCTCAGCGTGGCCCTCCTCCACGTCGCAGCACGCGCGCACTAGAATGCTCGGCAGGAAGGGCCTACGCTCGCTCGGTTGTGGAAGTGCACAGCGAGAGGCTCCCTGCTGAGGTCTCTTCTCAGTTACGGTCCCACGGCCAATTCTAGAGCCATGATCACCACCGGGCTGAGTGTCAACGCCCAGGCTCCCAGGTGGGGTCCTCTCCCACCTGTGCGATGTGTCCCCTTGAGTGCCCTTTCTTAATGCAAGGTGCTCTCCAGGATGCACGCTCTCATCGGCAGGGTCCTCATGTCTCCTTGTTCAACCATTGGCCACCTTTCCATCCATTACACGCCATTCACCATGTCACCTCCTTGAAAGGTCAGAACCTCATGCTCCTTATCTGGAGTCCCGCCTCCTCAGACTGGCCGTGGACAAGCAGGTCTCTGCTTTGTTCCAGGCCCACCGCGTTTCATGTCTGCATACTCGTCCCTGTCCCGTATGGTTTCGGGGTGGCTCTGACCACAGTGACAGGAGTCCTGTGACTTGGCTAGGTTTCCTCCAGCGATGGACTCCACTGCACCGAGAAGAGGATTAGGTAAACCTGTACCTCTCCTCTCTACACCAGGATGCCCTCAGCTGAGTGTATTATCAGTGTTTACATGTATTTGGTCCTGACCTTTGCTATTTGGATTTATTTTGCTCAGAAAAAGACTTCTTAGATATTTTTATATTCCTCACTCTTGTATAGTATCTGGCATCCTCTACACTCCATTTACATGGCCAAGTTGAACTTGTAAAAACAAGAATAACTTTTGAATTCTAAAACTCTGTAACTGGAAGCGTCTAAGAACCAATACGTAGCTCCAAGTTTGAGAAGTGAGGAAACACTTCTGCAGGCACTTAGCACCCCTTTTTCCACAGAGGAAACAAGTGAACATTTCAGATGATTCTTATCCTAGACTGCAAACGTGGTGCCTTCCAGCAGCACAGGAGAACACACAGCTTCTGACTAATGCCCAAAGGCTTCATGTGCATGGAGGGCATTAGAGTTTCCAACAGAAAGTGTAAATTACAGGATGCCTGATACATTCATCCAGAAACGCTAAGAAAAACAGATGCTATTTTCCAAGCCTTATCAGACGATTCCTTCTCTCCTCACTCAGTCTGGCAGTTGGAGCCAAACTCGATGGAAAACTAATTTCCCCGCACGCACGGACACCCTCGGGGGCGGGGCCTCGAGGCCAGGGAGCCGCATTAACTTCCCACGCTCGCGCTCTTCCTTTTGCGGGGTGGTTAAAGCAAAACAAAGTATTTGATTTCCCCTAATTTTTCTGCTGATGAAAGATGACAAATCCTATGGCTAAGGTCACAAATGTAAATCTTTATTTTGTCTGATTAGAACTGTTCTCTCTTTTCACTACAACCAGTACTATATCAGAGAGACTGTCCAAAGTCTGCAAAGACGATACTAAGAGAGCTCCAATCCAGCACAGACACACAGGCTTGTCGTCAATAGCATGCTGCCTGTTGGCTTATTCACAGGCCCAGCCTGGTTTGACACCGATGAAACACACAGGGCAGATGAAGGAGAGAAAAATGGGCTGTTCCAGCTCAGTTGTTTGTCATCCAGGTATCTCTAGTATATTTTAGACATGTTTTACTAGTAAAAAGTAAACTATTTACATGCATTTTCTTTTTTTTATGTATTTAGTACAGGGTCTACTGGGTCTCACTACACAGACCAGATTCAGGGATATACTCCTGTTTTTAGCCTCCTAAGTGCTGGGATTACAGGCCCTCTACCACGTCCAATCTCATTTGCTATCTCAGCTTGCCCTGGGGGCAAGGCCTACATGGCATGCTGGGGATTGAACCCTGGTCCCTGCACCTGCCTAAGCGGTGCTTTAGTCTGCTGAGCTATCTGGCCGGCCCTTAGATGCATTTTCCTGAATCAGGAATTTGTTTTAGAGAAAAGCCATCAGTCTTGCACAGTTTCATAGACTGTTTATGTACATATTCTAGTTTGCAGACTCCTGTTTTTCTATGTCCCAAGAATCTAGTAATACAAAGGTTCCCACTCATCTTTAGACATCCGTAGTGCCCCCACAACTACCTCAACTATCTTTCAGAAAGTACTATGAGGCAGATAAGGTGAAGAGAGATGGCAAACAATACTATTCAACCTATATAGATTTAGCCCAGAGGATTACTGTATATGAGAGATTCATGAGGATCCCAGCTCCTTCCCACAGGCACAAGGGGGTCCGCATCCTTATCACTAGAGCATACGCTAAAGGAACAGTGACCTAGAATTCATTAATCGCAGTGGGGTTCTGCTGCTCATGCAGTGAGGTCTAGCCTGTTGCAGGACTGAGAAAGAGACAATCTTTCAGTAGGTATCGTCCTTCCAGTGCAGCGGAGCCTGAGACAGGGGCCGTCCTGCAAGTGCGTCTCACCAAGAGTATGCCTGCTTGCAGCTTGGAATAGATTTTGCAGACAGGCTAAAGCAGGAAAAGGGGCCATTTATGCATCATTTTTAAATGGAAAGGACTTGATGGATGAAAACATCTCTGAACAGTAGTAAGGCTCTCCAATGGACAAGTGGATGCCAAATAGAAAGGAGTGATTGTGAACTCCCCTGGCAGCGAGTTCTTCAGGAAATAGCTGGGTGTGTGTATCCTCGCTGATTACATGTATAATAACTCCACAAGAAGCGTTCTCTATGAAGAAAGGCTGTGTTTCAAAGCTGTGTTTTCAAAAGGAAAACAACACTCTACCCAAGCCCTTCTGCACTGGGGCCAAGCCGCTGTAGGAGAAGAGGAGGGGTTTGCAGTTTAAATGGCTGGGATCAGTCCTAGAACAGGAGGCAGAGATGAGCAGAGCAGATGGCAGGCAATTCCAAGAAAAATCCTCACTGCTACAGGATTTCAAAAAGAGAGAGAGACAGCAGAAACAACATCAGAAGCACAGATCACTATGTGGAAATTTTACTCTTGTTTTCCCCACATTGTAGCTGACAGCTCTAGAACACACAAGGACACTTCGATTTTAAGTCACAAGTGAGACATATATTAGGGGTCACAGGGGCATCTAAAAGGACTGGGAAATTAACTGTGTGCTGCCTCAGGCACATGGGTCAGGGAGGTGGTGAGAATTTATGCTCGAAAACACTCACTATAATGCTTACAGTAAGTTCTGTCAAAAAGTCACGGTTCCTAACGGTATCACTAGTGATCAGAACAGCTGCCTGGATTTTGGGAGGCCCTCCCACCTCCGTCGTCCTGGAGACAACATGGAGATGGGCAGCCTGTGTAGCTAGGACCCCAGGGAGACCCAGCTGACTAGCCCAAAGGTGTCACTCTCTTCCACAGAAGATGTGGTGAAAATGAACCCTATGGTGTAAGATACACTGCCAGTGAAGACAGTGCAAAACCCCAGGAATTGCAGCCCAATCGAGGACGTGTTATATAATTTATTTTCAAAAGTATTGCTCTTCAATTTGGAATTATATTTGCACATTGCCCTTAAATTGACCAATTCAAGGCTTCCCATAATAACTACTTTCCTTTTATTACACATCTTGGTCATTTTCAATCTCTTTATGCTGCATACATATGCCAATTCCCTAAAACAAATATAACTGTTGCATAGTACAAACATACACTAATAATATAAAAATACTTACCTATTGTCGCTGGTATTGACTTCAATTCTTTTCACAGCATTTCTCACTGCCCTCTCCCCCATTTATATTTTCCTATATGCAAAACTAATGGCTATCATTTCAATTTAAAGTATCTTACCAGCCTTAATAGAAGATGGTGCATTTCCCTGAAGTTATATGGATTTAAGGTCAGATGGATACAGGTCAAGTTTCTAGTGCTGAGGAAGGTAGGTCTGCCTGGTTCAAATCCTACCTCCAGCTCCACCTGGCTTGCCAGACAGGGGAGCTGATTAATCCTTCCTTTGTACCTCAGCATCCTCGTTGGTATAATGGGGACAATGAAAGTACTGCACTCTTGGGAAGACTGAAAGAGCCAGTTCCTGTGGAGTTCTGAGAAAGGTGAAGCAGAGACAAAGGTTTTAGCATACTTCACACTTTCCCATGTGAGCTGGATTCTATTGAACTGCTGTGGTAGTGTGACTACTTTTATCTTGTGAGATTAAAAACAAAATGTCTTAAAAAATAGCATTTTTGAATTAGTAGAGATTTACTTCAAATTCATTTGTTCCTCTACAATGTTCTTTCATTTACCAATGTTTATTGTCTTCTACTGCAAGATCCTTCTCAGATACAATGAAAAGAAGAACAGCCCATGCCAGTTTTAGTAGGCAGGACCAAGAGAAGAGCCTGACACTGTGTTCATTGTGCTGTTAGCTTCAGTCACCCCTTTAAGCCGTGCTTTCTCTCTGAAGTTTGCATTACCTGCAGGAAACTGCAGTCCACAAATTTCAAATGGAAAATCCCACAAATAAGTAATTCATGCATCTAAATTACACATCACTCTGAGAAGTGGGATGAAAGTTTGTGCTTTCCCGCCTCTCCCTACCTGGGAGATGCACCTTCCCTTTGCCCAGCTGAGCGATGGTCTTTTTTTTTTTTTTTTGGCAGAACGGGGGATTGAACTCAGGCCCTTGAGCTTGCCAGACAAGCACTTATTCTACTGAGCCGTCTCCCCAGCTCCTGAGCTGCAGTCTTGCTTGTTGGATTGAGCGCTGCAACAGGACAGTGCTTATGCATAGGGTTTGGCATCCCTGTGACGCAAGCATTCATTGGGGTCTCAGAATGCAGTCCAGGTCGATAAGGTGGGGCTACTCTAACTAAAACTTTGGTTTTAAATATGCAAATATTTAAATCACAACCAAACGAGTAAGTTTCAGGAGTAAGTGAAAGCTATGAGAGGCTTTCAGCATATGAACGCACCACTGGCATGAATCATACACGGGTGGAGTGCATTAAGCTGCACATTACACGAGCAGTAATTTATACACTCAGTCTTAAGAAACCCCAGAAGCATATTTAGTCTCAGCAGCTGCCATCTTGGATTTAGTTTTCCAGAGAAAGAAAATTTCAGCAACCACATTTGAAAGCATTAAGGCCTAGCTTTGTTACTTTTCAAATAGCCGAGGAGCTGGTGTTACCATGAACAACTGTTTGAAATAACAGTGAGCCCCCCAGAGCTTCTGCAGAAAGAACAGGAGCTCCTTCTTCCTAATAAAATAGCTTTCAGGTTCTCGGCCACAACACAGCACTGCCTTCACATTAGTTGTTTAGACAGATTTACTGCTGGGTCTCCTTTACTTAAATAATCCCATTAAAATCTGAATGTGCACACAGATACACAGAACCATTTTAATTTCAAAGCATGTTGTTTGCCATATTGAGGTTCCTTCCAGAAGGAAAAAATTAAGCAAGTAAGGCAGTCTTGACAATTGAGAGCCTGAAATTCCACCCAAATTATGACTGATTGAAAGATCAGATTATTGTAAATTATTTTTAAAGACGTAACTGTACATGTGATGCTCTAGTTGTCAGACTTTTTGTGTTATATTTCAAGAGCTTTAGCCACTTATCACTCTGTAACAAATGATCGTAAACACCATGTCTCTAAGCAATTCAATTCATGACCTCAGTTTTTGTGAGGCAGGAATCTGCTTGGAGTTCTTGGCTTGGGATATCCCAAGACTGTGGTCAAAGTCCTGGGTGGGCTGTATTCCTTTCTATCTTAGTCTTCTTCCAAATGTACATGGTTGGGTAGGGGAGATGGCTTAGTGGAATAAGCACTTCCCTGGCAAGTGCAAGTTCAATCCCCAGTTCTGAAAAAAAAAAAAAAAAAAGAAAGGAAACCAAATGTACACGGTTGTTGGAAGAATTTAGCTCAATGACAGGAGAACTGTTGTCCCTGCTTTCTTAGGGGCACCCAATAGTGACCGCTCTCAGCTCTCAGCATGACCCCTGTGTCCTTGCTGAACACTTCCTCCAGAGGTCCTTGAGCAGCAGGGCAGACCAAGGTCAGCGGGAGAATCTCTCCCTTCAGAATGCCCTGGTCTCTTCTTGGAGAGCTTTCACCTGATTAACACAGGACCACCTCGGAAACCGCTGTGGATGAGGTCAAAGTCAGCTGCATGAGTGCCCAAGGACACCTACGCAGCCCCTCGTCTTCTCTATGGGATGCAGCCTCTTCAAGGGCCTGCACACCCAGGAGCCTGCTCACACCAGGGGGAAGGATTCTCAGAGGACGCAGCCGACGGCAGGAACCTAGGCGCCTTCTCGCATGATGCTTAGCACACTGAGATAAACAGTATTTACTTTACAAAATGTGCTTCAGTTGCCCAAATGGCTCTCCAGAGAGGCTGGGATAGGAGAAGGCCACCGAGAGTTATGAATGTGATGTTTCCCCACATTTAATCAATAGTCAAAGTTATCAGCCTTTTAATTTTTTCCTTTATCTGTTAGGAGTAAACATTTTGTTACAGTTTTAATTACTTTGCTGACAAGAGATTGGATACCATCTCCTGGGTTCGCACATCTTCTGTGAATTACTATCTCCTTTGTCTTCTCTTTTTAAAGGGCGGATTGTTTGTTTTCACATTTACTTACAAAAGCTATTTGTAGAATGATAGGTCAAAATATTTTCTCTGCTTTGATGTCTTGCAACTGTTCTTTTTGCCATCATCTGTTTATTTACCTGACTTTGAACTTTTGTAGTAAATTGAAATAGAGCCCTGCCCTAAAGGAGCCCTGAGTGGTCACTAGCAGTTTGACCTCATAAGTGACCTTCCCTTGCTCGCTTGCTCGCTTCTCGGGTGGGAAACACAATCTCTGACTTTTGCTTTTGAATGCCTAAAGAAAAGCTCAACCAGTCAGAAGCAGCCAGGGTCATCTACTCACTTCTCTAGGAATTTCCCAGTGGGATGAACGGGCCTCTCTATCTGTACCAATCACGTGTCTTCCCGCTTCCTCTGGATTAGCCCCGTGAAAACTTTCCCAGTGAGTTTCCCGGGTGCATCTTAATGGGAGCTACTTGATTCGCGAATCACTATTTGTTGCAATAATTTAAAAATTTTATTGTGCCTCAGGTTTTCTTCCTAGACTTTGTTGATTTATATCGCTTTCTCTCTTTTGGTGCCATAGAGGGATCTGGTGTCATTTATGTAACCATGCAAGCTCCTTCCATTCTTTATATTTTATACTGGGTGGCTTAGTGCTATTTTTCCCAGCTGCAGGAGGAGATGTGTGGGCCTCACTGAATCTCCTCCTTAGTGACCAGGGCACTAGTTAGGAGGGAAAGAGTGGTACTGCAAGCTAGGTACTCAAAGTCCTGTCAGAGCAGCTCTTCCGTACACACAGATTCCTGTGTGCCCAAGGTTGTACCGGGCCAGTGTGCAAGGGCTCATAAGAGGGCTCAACTCACCGCACACAAGAGCACACAGAACAGTCAGCAAAATACAAATGACCCAAATGTGCTTCCCCTCAGGGAATGTTCCTCTCAGAGACATATTTATCAGGAGAACAACTTTCACATAGCGACTACATGAGAAAATCGGACAATTGGCCAGTAGGTTGTGCAAGGCAGAAGAGAAAACGGGAGTGGCCGGGCCTGCAGTGGGGCTCAGTGCGTAGGGACACAGCACAGAGGGCCCGCAGTGGGGCTCAGGGCGTGGGGACACAGCACAGAGGGCCTGCAGTGGGGCTCAGCATGTGGGGACACAGCACAGAGGGCCTGCAGTGGGGCTCAGCACGTGGGGACACAACACAGAGGGCCTGCAGTGGGGCTCAGCTCGTGAGGACACAGCACAGAGGGCCTGCAGAGGGGCTCAGCGCGTGGGGACACAGCACAGAGGGCCCGCAGAGGGGCTCAGCGCGTGGGGACACAGCACAGAGGGCC
>NW_004524783.1:1949974-1963864 GCF_000260255.1 Octodon degus
TGGGGACACAGCACAGAGGGCGCCAGTGACAACGTGCTCAGGTTGGGGTGGGCGAAGGGGGATTGAATTCTGCGCTGGCGCAGCTAAGGGAAAAGCCATTTCCTGCCGAGTCCCGTGCCATTTGGGCTTTCTCATACTGACGACTGAGCTATTTGTTAACTTTTTAATTTTTTTGTTGAAAGGGACAGTCTGTGAGTGAGCAAGGTCTATACTTTTACAGCAATAACTGCCCCGGACTCCGCTGGAGCGCTGGGCGCTCTCCCTCTCCTCGCTTGATGTCTCTCCCCGAGGACTGCTTCACACCTCCTGACTCAGACCCCTTCCCAGGACTGGACCGAGCACTCCACGAGCCGCATCCTCTGCTGGGGTCTGAGTGACGCTGTCTAAGGCGGGGAGACACTGGAGGGACAATGGGGGCCGCACCGCTTCTAAGCTCTTGGCACTCTGCCTTGCTGGATCAACCGCTGCGCGCTGGGCTCGCAGTTTGCTCTGGAGGGGGCACTGCACCCCCTCTTCTCTCCGTGCTCCAAGGAGGACTAGGAGGAGGACTACGAAGAGGCCCGGAGCGCAGCCGCAGCAGTGCCAGGAGCGGCCGCAGGAGCCCGCGCGGAGCAGACGGCGGGCAGTCGCTGCCGGGGCCTGGAGCCGCGTGCACCCAGCTCCGCTCACCGCGGACTTGCCGGGGCGGCAGGTGCGCAATGGAGGCGACTTCCTGGCCAGCTAAGCGGAAGCAGACCCGGTGTGTGAGCACAGGACGCGCTTACCCTCCCGAGCCCCTGAATGGAAAGGACTGAAGCGACGCGAAGGGCCCATCTACGTGCAATCAAAGCTTCTACCAGCAACTACACTTTCATCTCCTATTAGAACAGCAGAAACCCAGAACTGTCACCTTAGCCTGTTCCTCTTCCAGAGCTAAGTTTCCACATGAACGAGGCTCTGTAACCCATTATGAGCAAAAGTAGATTTACCAAAAGATAGAAAGTTTTGCTTGTCTGTTTGTTTTTCATATGTATGGCATTTCTCCAAAGTGGTGGATACTAACCTCTGTAACTCTGAGTGTAATTTCTTCATTGAAGACTGCTTATCTGACATTTTGGGATTCAAGTTAACTGTAACATTTTAAAAATTAGATTTAAAAAGTGACACTGAGATTGATGATGTAGAGTGTGCCTAAGGAGAAACACCTAGAGAGAAAACATTCTCTCAGGCTTTCACAGAGAACAAATTGGTCAAGCAATGGCCGTGACTCATCCACATGGCTGACACTGACAAAGGATCTACAAACTGCGGTATAGGGTTTCAGGGTAAGTCCTGAGGGGATTTGACTGATCTTTTCAGATACAAAAGTTACATCTCTTGTTATATAAATCTTGCTTTATCTTGGTCTTAATCATCCAGCAGAAAAATATAAAAATGAGGTATAAAAAGTCAAGCCATGTTTATATGCTGAGGTGTAAAAGGCTCAAGTCAACAACTTCGACCTTGCCAGTCCTACGGATGACCCACTGCTATTATGGACTACTGGCTTATATTGGATTATTTTGCTGAATTCATGCACCTACAATATTTAAGTGGCAATGGAATACCCATCTCTGACAAAACTAAACAACAACAACAACAAAGGGATACAAAGAAAGGACCATTTTTGTTTCTGTATATACAAAATAGGATAGATATATAGCTACTTTCTCTTAATTCACTTAGAAGAAAGATATGTACTAATAGTGTTTGGACAGGATATCATGCCTGCATCTTGTACTATGAATAACCACTACGAAGACAACAATATGCAATGTATTCATTATTGTAACTGTCCTACTAACCTGTTTTGAAACTGTCTCATTGCTCTTTGTTTCTCAATAAAATGAATAAATAAAGTTGCTTCTCTTTAATGGAAAAAATAAAAATAAATAAAAAGTGACACTGAAATCACACTGGTTGTTCAGCAGTTTGTAGTGATTCTGGACTGCTAAGAAATTCTACGGTGTTAAAATTCTAATTTGTTTAGCAAATGCAGCAATTTTAGGGGAGCAATTTAAATACATTTTTCTTTTAAACACTGTTGTGTTCTTAAAATACACATTTTTGTGCATATTCTTAAATCTAGGGTTAATCAACCATATAGGAAAGATTCATGTTATTTTATTAATTCAAATACTTACTATTTTTTCTTTATAGCAAGGTACATCTAAAACCAAAAGAGATGTCTCTGACCTTAGAAAGCTTTTGTTCCACTAAGCAAAGACAAAAATATATACAGAAAGTAAGCCAAAAAATAGTACATACATGCTATCATGAAAAACGCTATGAAAAAGGGTAATGAAGATAGAAAAAATAAGTGATTTTTGTGTTGTGTTTGTTAAAGAAATGAATATATTATAGCAAAAGCAAATGCTTATGTCTCTCTCACTCTCTCTCTCTCTCTCTCTTTTTTTTTTTTTGTATTTTAGGGAAGGGTCTACAGGGTATTCAGGGTCTCCCTGCTAGATCAGACTCGTAGTGACCCGCCTGTTTACAGCCTCCCAAGAACTGGGATTACAGGCGCGCGCCACCACGCCCAGTCTCAATTACTGTCTCAGTGTGCCCTGGGGGTGGGGCCGGCATGGTAGGCCTGGTTATATCATGATTTTAAATAATTTTTTTAATGTAATATACATGAGCAGGAAATTTGAAGAACTGGGTAATAGAGATGTTTTCTCAAAATTATATAAAGAATCAAGAACAAAGTAAAGTTTACATGAGGGAGTTCCAAATTATAATCTCACATTTGTATACGTGTTCAATATTTGCACATAGATTTCTGCTTTCATATTTGCATATGTGAAGCATGACTGAAATGTGCAGTGAATATTTAAATCTCAACCATCTATCTCAGTGAAGGACCTTTCCAAACGCTCTCCCTTGCCTCAGCTTTGAACACACTCCTGCCGCAGGGCTCGACGCTTCCTGAAGTGTATCTGCAAGCCTGCATTCGGGACTATCTTTAGTTGCTCTGTCATAGCAGACCTGCCATCCTGAAGGGACAGTGAGTGTGTGATTGTCAAGGTCACTGTGACTTTGGAGAACTCTGCAATCGCGGAGTGCCAGACCCAGTGCATGTGGCAGACAAGGACACAGTGTAATGATTTTACCAGCCGCCCTCTGGTTAGGTGGCACTTGGAACCAGCCTCAACTTTATTTGAATCACACTTCATAAAGATCTGAGGAAGGATTTCTGGACTGCCTCAGAAAGCAGCAGGAGTGACGGGGTCAGCGTGCTGGGAGTGAGGCAGGCTTCGGAGGGAGGTTAAAGGCAATGTGTCTTTTAGCAATATTACTTTTTGAAAACTTAAACACTCCTCATATATTCTGATAACACCTCACACTCTCATGATTGTAGCAAAGATAAATGCTTGTTAATAATCAAAAGTAGAAAATATAATGCAGTTTAAGGAAGCTAATGTTTTTCCTGACCTATTTCAGAGGAAAGCACCCCTTCATAAAATAACATTATTAAAGAAATTATATTGAGATGATATGTACTCAAGAGTCTATCCAGGGGCACTCAGACTCCGTGTGGTTGCCCAGGCTTTCTCCCTGGCTTCCTGAAGCCACGCTGCCTATCTATACTACAAGCAGGCCGCTTCAGCCACCGCATCTCAGTTTCCATTTGCCAAGTTCTGCTGTTTCAGCGGCGGTGCGTGGGAGGTTCCAGCCCCTTGGGACTGTGACAACAGTTAGTTCTATTTCATACAGAAGGTCTACCCTATACCAGGACAGGGCTGCTACTTCAAGATCTCTTTTTTCATACACTCATGTCATCCTGCATGTGACATGGGCAGAATTTCTCAAAGTTATTTAAGTACTGAATCACTTATTATAGCATATTTTAGAAGATAGCTATTTTAACAAATACATTTGAGAAAACATGGATTAACATAAATCCCATGAAAATGTTTTTAATATACTTGATTGCTTTGAGTTTTATACTCTTTCCCGTCCCAAATAAAACTTGCGTTCCCCAAAAACTGTAAGGAAGCTTACAGAAATTTCAGTTTGACCAAGAAGGCATTCAAAATGCTTTGTACATATTTTAAGGTGTTTCCTCAAAGTCATCGGTAAGTTAACTAGGAATTAAAAAACACAGAATCATCTCTGATCCTTAAATTTCTTTCATAACTCTTACTGTTTATAACTCTACACACGTGCAAACACATGAAAAGCATGCCAGTGCATACATACATGCATACTCACATGTGTACACACACACACACATACACACAATTTTGTAAGCATCTCTGTATCCTCATAAGATTTGATTATCTGCTTTGTTTGAAGTATACCTTGCCCTGTATATATACAGTGTACCGTGTGAAGTAGCAGTTTGGGACTGAGGAAACTTCAAAACTGCTTCTTTGGGAGGAAGGAGGTTGGTTTGCAAGCAGCCAATCCAAAAGCGTTATTCAGTATCCTTGCTGCTGATTGGCTGCTGCCCTGTTAACGTCTAAAGCAGATGTACCCGTATCCTTGCCTCCTAACAGTTTATGGTACCACACACAGCTACTCCAGTGGTCTTGCTTTTGTTCTCTCTGAAGCCTTAACATCATTGAGATGCCACCAAAATGCTCCATGTGTCTAGGGCTTCTAGCAAGGAGCCTAAAGCACTAGAAGCAGTGTAGGACATTCCAGGGGCAGGTGGAATTAGAGGATTGGTTCCAGGAACTAAAAAGTTATGCTGCACAGTGTAAGAGGCATTTGTAGGCATGTTTCTGCCCATATCTGAAATTGCAGTTTTTCCCAATTTGCAAGGTGCTCTAGGAATGTAACCTCCATGAATTGCCCACTGTACTCTGTGTGTGTGTGTGTGTGTGTGTGTGTGTGTGTGTGTGACTACAACAGTAAAAGAATGAAGGATACTTGGTTCCCCCAGGGAGAGACAGTGAATGTTCTGGATATGATTTACCATGAATAGTAAATAGGAGTGAACTGAGATAGAAGGAACAGGAGTTGCAAGAGGGAGAATATGTTCCCAGTTGGACAATTGGGCGAGTGCATACATCAAAGAGTGATAGTATAAAGTGGGCACAAAGTAGGCGAGAATAGAGCATATTGGGTGCTGGGTTCAGGACTGTTTGAACAGCAGGCACCCTCCAACCCAACATGATGACCAAGGATCCACTCCAGAAACCCAAGGCTGGCTGAGCGTCGGAAAATGCACTGCTGCGACCCACCACTCTTCAGCCTCAAGGAGGACGGTGTGTGAGCAGAATTCTGGGTCCTGACGAAAGACTCAGCAAAACCCAGCACTCATTTATTGGAGAAACTCAGTGGATGTCAAATGGAAGCATATATTGAAATCACAGATTTCTTTACAACTATAGCAAAGCCAAGTTTAATGATGAAAATTGTAATTTCTGCTAGTCACGAGAAAACTTTCGTGGCCATTTCTGCTATATAACATTATATTCAAAGTTCTAACTGATACAAAACCAATAAGCCAAGCAGTAAAACAAACCATTTCAGGAAAAAGGAAATTATTAGTAAAGGATTTGAGAAAGAATTATATGCTCCTTTAAAAACACTTTCATAATTGGCAAATCTAATTATTTTACATAAAAATAGCACTAGATGAGCTTTTTTAAAAACACTTTTATTTTCTTCTGTTTCTTTTTTTTATTAGTGCGCCTCTGTGATGTGCAGTGACTGCAGCTGCCTTGGGGACTGCCACACGTGCACGTTACATCTTAACCAGCTTTACTTCCTCTTCCTCTCCCATTTCCATCTGCACAAGACAGGCCTTCGGAATTAAAGGGACACTTCTACAGTGTTGCCAGGTGAAAATAGCATTGCTAGGTATCTTCCCTTATTAGAAAATATGACTAAAACTTACAAAGTGTTACTGAAGAACATATTTTTAAATAGTAATCTTCAACCAGATTCATGGTTGGAAATATTCAGTATATTATTCACCAGATTCAGAAACATTTGATAATTGATTCTGAAGTGCATTCAACAGGTTGAAACTATGGCAAACTTGGAAAACAATGAAAAGGAGGGTCACAACCCACTACAAAATTTGAATAACTAAAGCCTGTGATGTTGGCATATGAGCAGGAAAAGTCGAGCAAGAACAGAGTAAGAACCATGTAGGAACAAGCAGTTGTGCATATTTTAGTGTTTCCCACAGCAGCCTGGTCTTCTGGGACATTTATATTGGGACATTCCCTCATACAGGAAGGGATGGGCTTGGAGAAATATTAACATTGTTCCCAGACATTACTGTACCTCAAGACGTATCCCATTTCAGTCTAAAATAATTTACAAAAATAAAACAAGGGAAGTTGGTGGAGACACACGATAGTCTGCAGAGGCTTTGTCCTTCTCTCTGGAAAAGGAGCCATTTCTTTGTAGCCAAAATCACACAGTACAATTTGAAAATAAACGACATCATTAAAATTGTAGAAAATCCAGCAGCTCGCCTATCCTTTTGTGAAGCAGTAACCTGTGCTGGGTAAGACATTTCGCATTGCTCCTTTTTTGCAGTGCAGAAGGCTTGCATCTACATGGACACTGCGAGAAAAAGATGAAAGAGGAGAGAAAAAAGAGGAGGGGGAGAAAGAGGAAGAAGATAATCTTATTAGGTAGACTATTAAATTCAGTGTGGCCCACATTTAAGTAGCTTGTAATATTATTTTGCTAGTAAACAAAAGAAAACTAACAGTCTAAAATAATTTACAAAAATAAAACAAGGGAAGTTGGTGGAGACACACGATAGTCTGCAGAGGCTTTGTCCTTCTCTCTGGAAAAGGAGCCATTTCTTTGTAGCCAAAATCACACAGTACAACTTGAAAATAAACGACATCATTAAAATTGTAGAAAATCAATAACAAAAAACCTCTCTGGTTGCCCGTTGAGAGGGCTCTGAACATTCATCCCATTTGTTCATTAAAAGGAACCAATAAATTAGTTAGGCATACACAGTTTAGAATAAGTTGAGAAAAACATTAGAAATATATATATATATATATATATATATATATATATCTCCCTACAATATCTCCCTACATTAAACGCTAGGTAGATTAACAAGCTAAGTAAGAAGAACAAAAATTCATAGCTTTTGAAATAAATTATTTCAGGAGAAAAATGTTTCAAAAGGCAGAAGTCACTAAGTGGTGGGTAAACGTGAATGCAACACATTTCAGACCTCAGTATGACAAACACACTGTGAGTCCGAGACAGGTTATCAAAAGGTAGAGAGTCTCCAAATCACACCTGCCTATGGTATTGGGTGTTAGCATGTTTGCAATGCCTACGAATCAATTTTGAAAAGACAGAAATGCATCCAGGGGCCGCTCACTGCGGGGACACCTGCGAGGGAACTGCAGTGACTGCACAGTGTCTCAAATTCACATTAACATGGAAAATAATGTTTGTGAAAACTGAGAAAATAACAGTGAAGGAACAGCAAAGGAAAATAGCAGAATACTCGGAAGCACAGGCATGCTAGGAATATAGTTACAAGGCTACTAAGGAAAGAGGGTTTCAGAAACAGGATTTGATCTGCACTGACCATAATAGCCACGTAATGAACATCGCTGTTACAAATAGTCACCAGACTGGACTATTTTTTAAACACTGAAAATAAGACTTTTTGCCACAAGAAACCAAAACAATGTATTCAAACTAGTTTCTAGGACTACCCACAAATTTTTAAAAGCACACTATAAATTGGTGTTCGTGCGTGGGCAGAATGGGGCCTTCACGCAGAACTGTGTCCCTGGCCCATTCATTTATGGAGACTGACTCCAGGGTCTTTACTATATTCCTAAGCTTCTCTTCGGAGGGGTGAGGGACAGGGTCTTGCCAAGCTGCCCAGGCAGGACCCAAACTGTTCATCTTCCTGTGTCAGCTCCCACACTTCTGGGTTACAGAAAGACAAATGCCACTAAGTCCACCTTTTAACTTCTCTTTAATGCTGTATTTTCTTTGGTAAATGTATTCAAAATACTGTATTTCATTTTAGGACCTAATTCATGTCTTAGAGGGCCTTAAATTGATGGTTGAGACACGTTACTCTGAAGCCTCGTGCCCTGCTGGTGAACCTTTTTGCACTGATGGCAAATGATACAAGCAGCCTGCTGTGGCATTCATGCCACAGGCTCGTCACCACCGCTGCAACGGCCAGCATCGTCCCTTTAACATGTCTAAGTATCTTTTTACTAAGTGGCCATTCACAAGGGGCTGCTCAGAGGAGCCAGTGCGTGGCCCAGTGGCAGAGGGCACGCGAGCGCCTAGCTCTGATCCCCTAGCGCTGCCAAAAATGTGGAGAGAAAGAGAATAAACATTATGAATTAAACACCTCTGAGTCTTCCTAACCTCTGCAGTAGTGCAGCAGTCTGTCGTCCAGCCCGAAGTGGACTCTGAGTTCAGTAAGGCTTAGTGTCTTGTTCCCTGCAGACTTCGCTGACGCAGCTCGTGAGGCAGCAGCTGGCTACAGCTTCCCCACTTCCGCATCAACAGCTGTAACTGCGACAGGTCATCCTTTGGTCTATACATCTCGACCAGTTTTAGCCTCCAAAGGACGTCTTCCTGCTCCTGCACCTGCTTCACCAAGTCTGCTTTTTCTTCCTTTAATTCTTGTTTAAGCTTCTCATGCACAAAATGATTTTGGAGAATACTGCATGACACAGTACCACGAGACTCAGATTCACACACACAGATATTCTTGCGAGTATTTTTCCCGTATGTTTGTTCTTCAGATTCACTACGTATATGTTTAAAACTTTCTTGAAACTCTGCATACTTTTCTTCTGTTGAAGATGCTGGTTTCTCTGAAAAAGTCTGATCATTTTCTTCATTCTCTATTTTAAGTCGTTTCACTGCACTCCAAGGAGAATTAAATGAAAACCTTGTTTTCCTTAATCTTTCCTTAAGTGTTATACTCATGGGTGCTTTCTGTGAGCTACTTGTATAGGGCGATGGTGGATTCACACAGGCCTGTGGAATGCTGGGAAAATCCCAGCTGGGCTGATGGGCTTTCCATCTTGGAAATGAAATCTTGCTGTACTTGCAGCGCACTGCCATCTCTAGGTCCTTAAGGTCTTCGATTTTTTTTCTTTTTGTGGTACCAGCGATAGAACTCAGGACCTTGCACTTGCCAGGCAAGCACTTATTCCACCGAGCTATCACCCTAGCCCCTAAAATTTATTTTATTTTATTTTTTTGGTGGAACCAGGGATTGAACTCAGGAACTCAAGCTTGCCAGGCAAGCGCTTATTCTACTAAGCTATCTCCCTGGCCCCTTAAAATTTATTTTAAAGAGAGTATACTAATTGATAAGACATTAGAAATGGTACACATTTAGAAGAACAAGATGAGAGGTAGCCAACCATGGCTTTCGTAATGTGCTTTGCTGTCTTCAATGTAGTTGCTCAGATCTGAACAAAGCTTAAACCATGCATTTCTATGCTCTTTTGCCCTGAGTGCCTTTCAAAATTTTCTCCAAAGAAATGCCACGATGCAACTGCACGTCGAGAGGAGTACAACCAGGCCTGAGAACAGTCTCCACACACGAGCGCACGCCTCCGTGAACCCAGTCCAGGAGGTGCGGACACTCCACTCCGAATTTTGACCAAGTCAATTTCAAAGATGGGCTCTGCTCTGGCTTTGACTAAGTTGACTTCTCGCTCTTCTTGGCTCTTGAAATATCTTAACACTAAAATAATATTAGCAAAATGGGAAGTGATTAGATAGCAGATTATCTATGGAGGGTGGTCTACAATGGCTGTATCTTGAATTTGGCCCAATTTCCTTTTTGCTGGATTTAATCTAAACACACTTGCCTTAAATATCAATTGTAACTAAACAGTAATGCCTTATTCAAACAAGTTTATCACCACTGAACTTAATGGTAGCCTCTGATTAGCTCCTTGGAATTTAAACGAAGTGTATTTACAGCTGTTTTCCTTTTTAGTAGTATGTCAGCTCTATAGTCTCAGATCCTTTGCAATATCCCGGAATTTCTTCTATGAACTTCCAAAGGATAGGTTCAGACCTCTTTTATCTAATGTTTACAGAAAGGACAAATTAAAAGTGTTTCCTAAGTTTCTAATATGAAGCGGCGCCTAGCTTCATGTGAGTACCCTTACAGTGTTTCAGTTTATGATGAAGTTTTGTATTTTTAAGGTATGATGGCTTCAGCCCAAATAGACCCATCACTGGAGCACAGAACCTTGTCCTCATAGATTAATGAGTGAAGTGGCAGAATGTTTCAGCTCTAGTCTACATAATTCTATGTAGTTCCTAGTCCGTGTCCCCTGGACACCAGATCTGGATGTGTTGGTGTTTCCTTCAGAGCTCAGCAGCAGAAGCTGCCAGCAACCTCCAAGAAGGGCCGCGCCTGGGCAGAAGTGAGTGTGCAGCTCATTTGTCACCTGCTGAGTTTCTCTTGAAGGGTCCACGCAATACAAGATACGGACGCCATGCCCTCTGGGAGCAGGTCCCTGGAGCATGACTCCTCCTTTCCCATTCTCCTGGCCCTTCAGGGTTCTCCAGATTAAATGGGCCATCTGTGTCATGTGACCTGGCTTCTGGACTCAGATCTTACTGCTGTTTCCCAGCAGACCAGGCAGGTTCTCACACAGAAGCCACGCCACCCTGGCCCCTCCGTCAGGACATGACCTCATCACTGCTATTTGCAGGACTCAGGGCCTGCGTGAAGTCACTCAGTGGGCGAGCACTTGCCCGTCACTCGGGTGAGCTCAGTGGGCGAGCACTTGCCCGTCACTCGGGTGAGCTCAGTGGGCGAGCACTTGCCCGTCACTCGGGAGGCCTTGAGTTCGATTTCTATCACTGCAAAAACAAAAACCAAACAAACAATAGAACAAGTGATTCATTCCCTTCCTCTCTTGTACTGTCACCTAAGGCATTTTATTTCAAATTACAGTCCTTGTCCGCACCGCCTGAACTTTCCAAATCTCACTCTCATTTTAAAATTTTGTTTTATTTATTTATTATTATTATTATTTTGTATTTTAGGACAGGGTCTACAGGGTCTCTCTGTGTAGATCAGACTTGTAGTGATCCTCCTCTTTGCAGCCTCCCAAGTGCTGGGATTACAGGAACATGCCACCACGCTCAGTCTCAGTCGCCACGGTCTCAGTGCATGCCGGGGGCGGGGCAGGCACGGCAGGCCCCGGAACCAAACTCCTGGCTCCAGTATCTGCCTAAGCAGGCGCTTTATCCTGCTCAGCTATTTGGCCAGCCCTACTTGTTTTATTTTAAAGAGAAAAAAATACAAAAACAAATGCATGAACAAAACATCAAAAACCAATAAAAACAATACAGAATTACAAAATAAGATGATTGATAGGAAATTAACAATGGTTGCTATATTACCTATTGTTATTTTTAAAGTAGTTGCTCAGATTATTAGAGATAGACATGCAAAATGGATCAAACAGTTTCAAACATTAATTGATCCTTTCAATAAACCAATAAAAATTATTAGTACAATTATCTTAGCTATCTTGTGTGTGTATATCTATATATTTCACTTCTTTCTTTTTTGCTTTCCCCTTCCCACTTGTTCTTTTGATATCTCTCTCTCTGTCTCTGTCTTTCTCTCTCTCTCTGTCTGTCCCTCTCTCTCTCTTAAAAGTATATTTCAGTACAGGGACTACACTGTAGATCGGACTCCTAGTGATCTTCCTGTTTCTAGCCTTCCAAGCGCTGGGATTACAGGCCCGCGCCACCACGCCCAGTTCTCAGCATTCCCTGGGCCAGCGTGGCTCACGGGGGACGGCACCCAGGTCCCTGCGCCTGTCTAAGCAGGGGCTTTAATCCACTGACCTATCTGGCTGGCCCTGATCGCCTGTAACATAATAAAGTTTTTCATTTTCTTTTGATCACCGTAGTGCTTGTCACCTTGGGGTGTGGTGGCCCACACCTTGATTCCAGCACAAGAAGGGCTTAGGCAAGAGGATTGCTGTGAGCTCAAGGCGAGTTTGAACTACATAGTGAGACCTTGTCCTAAAAAAACAAAAAAAAAGTATAATTTTTCATGTTTCTTTCTTTCCTTTTCTTTTTTTTTTTTTTTTCAATGATGGGGATTGAACTCAGGACCCTCCGCTTGCCAAGCAAGCACTTATTCTACTGAGCTATCTCCCCAGTCCTCATGTTTCTTTCTTATCCTCAACTGCTCAGAAATGTTTCTCATAGAACTGCGCTGTGATGCGTGATTCAAAGGGGCCAGAACTTTTGCTCACTGATACAGCTCAACGTCGTGCCCACAATTCCTGGCATGTAGTAAGCGTGCAATAAACACTTGACAGACAAATGAGCTCCCGAAGGAACTTCATCGGCTGCTGACACTGACGAGATCGACCATCAGAGGCAGAGACCATGTGGATTTTGTCTGTCACGACACCCTGAGCACCCAGGACAGTGGCCAGAGCGAGTGAGTGGAAGAAACCCACAGGGGGAGGAGGTGGGCTCTTAGGCCTATACAGAAATAGCTCTCTCCCACTCATCTCTAGCCTCATTTTCTGAAGATTCACTTCCCCAAGCCAGCCGAAATCTAAAAATATTAAATGGAGAACTATCTAGAAATAAATAACTTTTATTACAATGCAATTATTTTAACTGTCCTGTTCATTATTATTTATTACCATCTGTGAATAACATAAAAACTAAATATTATATATATCCGTAGATTTAATCAAACCCTAAGCATACTGAAAATTGTATTTTCTAAAATGCAGTTATATAGGATTTGATTAAATCTGTGATCTCAGACACTACTGTGGGTATAGACACATACTCCCTTCATGGAAAAGGGAGGACTATTTTGTGAGTGGAAAGTGATTTATTTTGACCAGACTTGGGGAGACTCCATGTCCACAATCTTTCCCAGGATTATTTAGCTGCCTGCAACATGTAAAATTACCCAAGATGCCAAAGGAAGAGTATTTTTTTACTTGAAACTTCCAAATGACTGCAATTTTAGAAACCATTCTCTCAAAGGAGATATAAATTTCTTTTTTCTTTTTTGGCAGGAACCAGGGATCGAACTCAGGCCCTTGCACTTGCCAGGGAAGTGCTTATTCTACTGAGCCATCTCCCTGGCCCTGGAAGTTTTTATTCAGAGTAAAAGTATGCGGCAGTCACTGCCTGGTGACAGCACTGTAGAGGGTCCCATCACATCATGAGCCTTCCGGGTCCCTGTTCTTATTCTGTAATGCAGAGCGCCGCCTTGAGAGCCAGGTGGGCCTGCACCCCACGCCCTCCACACCATGCCAAGCTGCACGAAGCAGGAAGGCACTTTGCCTCAGCCCCCATTTCTTAGTTTTAGAATAAAACTTGCCCTTTCAGGTTGCTGCAGCCCTGAAAAGGATGTGTCAAGTAAAATACTTTGTAGACATTCAAATGACATCACTGAGTCCTCTACCAACCCTACACATAGTCCTCAAAGTTCTGCGTGATATAGCTGCATAGTAATGCAGAGCTGCATATTATTATTCTAAACAGGATTTTTTTTCTCATTCAAGTTCTATTACATCAATTTTTCCTTAATTTTTTGCATTTTGCACTAGCACAGTGCAGTATAAATATGGCATAAAAGTGGAGTTAAAGACTATTTTTTTTTTCTTATCTGGCTGTATAGTCATGAGTGGTTCCCTAGAACTTACAGGCTTCAAAGAGAACATTTACTAAAAGCTTAGAGCATTCATGTGCACGTGAGTTAGGGATGGCTTTCTGTCTCTTTCTCTCTCTTCTGTGTCACTCTCTCCATCCCTGATATTATATATCTCCACACATGATAAATTATGACTTAATTACCAAGCAGAAGTGACTATTAAAATATGAAACATTGGGTTGGGGAGAGGCCTCAGTAGAATAAGCACTTCC
>NW_004524783.1:1963964-1984590 GCF_000260255.1 Octodon degus
GGAGGAGGTGGAGGTGGAGGAGGCGGAGGAGGCGGAGGAGGCAGAGGAGGCAGAGGAGAAGAAGAAGAACCATTTTCTTAATTGAAAGAAAACCAACAGCAGTTCTGTAATTTGTACACCCTCAGAAGTCCAGGAGCTCAGCTTCAAGGGTACTACATACACTCAATGTTGAGAGAGGAAGCAGGGACAATATTTAAGAGCTGAGAAGGCTCTCAGGTCACAGACCTCTTCACTAGCAGAACTTTCACCTAAACTCCTAGAAAGAAAGCCAGCGTTCAAGCATAGCCACGTTTACAGCATCGCAGTTCATAACAGCTGACTCTTGGAAGCAGACTCTGTCCACCCCCAGGTGAACAGAAAAAGAAAACGTGAGATTTGCATACTGCAGAACACTACACTGCTGTGCTGGAGGACAAACCAGAGTCCTTTGCAGGAAAATGGATGCACCTTGCAAATGTGGTACATGCAATAAAGCAGAGACACGAGCTCACACACCGTGTGACTTCTATCGCAAGAAACCCCAGGCATAAAAGAAATAAGGTAAAAGGAAGTAAGGAGATAAACCTCCTGCAAGTGTGAAAGGGACATAAAAAAGAATTAGGATGTGTCAGGTACATGTATTAAATGTCCTCCGTGAAAGTAGTCATGATGTGTCACAAGCGTGCACCAATACATTTTTAAAAATAGAGCACATGTAACCGTGCATGGCACACACATGTAATTCCACACGCAGGAGGCTGAGATGGGAGGATCACTGAGAGTTGGAGACCAGCCTGGGGGCTACAGAAGTGAGCACAAAACAGGCCCAAGCTGCACAGCAAGACACTAGCTCAGAAACAAACAAACAAACCACACAAAAACTGAAAACAGGACACAGAGTTTGGAATCAGGGAGACTGCAGGTGCTTCCCCAGCACCCACCTGGTACAGGAGTTCCCTAAGCTGTGTGTGTATCTTTCAAGGGAGACAAAGATCTTCTCGGAAAGATGGTGTGAACTACTTGGACTAAAGTATAATTTCCCCAAATTTAAGAGCATAATTCATACACAGAAGGAATAGTATAGATTGAAAAGCCCTTAGAGGCAGTAAGAGAGTCAGCGAGATAGCTCACCGAGTTAAGCACCTGCTTTGGCAAGAACAGGAACTAGGGTTCGGTCCCCAGTCCCGAATGCCACCAACCCCACCCCAGGCACGCTGAACCCGCAGCTAAGTCTGGGCATGGTGGGGCCCAACTGTAATCCCAGCGAGGGGAGGCTGAAAACAGGAGGATCACTATGAGTCTGAGCTGTGTAGTGAGACCTTGGACGAAATACATAAAAGAAAAAGGAAAAAAAAAGACAGAAATTTGGAATAAAGTTTATGAGTCAAGCTGCAGCACTGGGCAATGTCATGTCTCCGAGGGAAGATAACCCCATTTTGTGGAAAGAAATCAAGCGAATTCTATTGAACAAAAATCTGCACGTTAGTGCATGACATTGGGGAATGGAGGCTCTTTGCACAGTCTTAGTGAGTCAACAGTTATATTCCCCATACAAGTATGCAGTCTTGGGTGGGCTTGTGAACTCCTGTCCCCAGAGACCCTCCCTTTGCCTTACTTCCAAGTTCTGGGTAACCTAAGTCCTAGTAAATGCCTTCCTCGAAACTGAAAATAGACTTAACAAGTAGAATCTATTGATGATTCTTTGAGGAAATACCTGAGAATTATTCAAAACTCAATTACTTTTCTATGTATAGCCTCATATGGAGGTGTGACAAATAGATATTTATTAAGACAAAATAACTTTGTTGCTTGTTTTATTCCCCAGAAAGTGTGATTTCTAGTTTGTACAGACAGACTCTAAACAGACAGAACACAATAGTATTTCATGATCTTACAGGGCTGCTATACAGAGGTTACTTGCTTCTGCTATCTTTTTCTCTACAGTGGAGGCTACAAAGACAGCTTCCCCTATGTAACACCCTCAGGAAGAGTAATACAAGGGGAGCCTCAGAAAGAGCTTTTGAAATTCATGGCAGAGACAGCATTTGCAAAGACAGAACAATGTAAATTCAAAACAAAGACCAAGACCTTCCAGAAAGAAAATGATGTATAGGTTTCATTAACCAGAACCCGGAGTAACTAGAATAGATATTTTTTACAATAAATCCTGGGGTGGGAAGGGCTATTTTGAGCTGACTTTTGCCTCCCCCATCCCCAAATGTCAGGGATCAGAAGTTGGGACAGCCTGGGCGGACATTCTGAAGGGTTCTGGGCAGAGATAGGGCCACGGGCCCCATTAATGTGATGCAGTTTCAGAAAGAGGACAGGCACAAGTTAGAGCTGTCCTTTGTTCAGATAGATGGCTATTACTTTTGTTCATCATGATAAGGGGTGCACACATCCTGCCATGTCTCCTCCCCAGTACCCCACAGGGTTTACGCCACTGTGCGAAAAGGAATTTTCTTTCCAGCCTTCACAGTCTGGTCTGATGTGGTTGGTGGCGGCTACAACACTGTCAGAGTGAGTTCCACAGAGCAGCAGGCAGGACACATGAAAACAGACTTCCAGCCCGATCCTGTGTACCAGCAAAGTTGCCATGAGTTTTGTGCTTGAAAGGGTCATACCTTGGTGGCTCCCACGGGATTTTACCCTAGAAATCCAACATACGCAGACCTTTCTTTCCTAGTATCCTACTGGCATCCTGTGAGGCTAGGAGTTTCCAGCATCACTCCGGTGGTTGATAGGTTGTGTCTACTTGAGAAGCTAAGAGCTTAGCTAAATGGCCCAGCAATTCGACACCCTACGGTGTGGAGGCCCCACCCTGGACTGACAAAATAACATGGAAGGGAGCTAACACGCACGTCCCACAGGGCTGGTGGTGTGGGCCTCACTGATATGTGGGTTTTACACAGTGGAGAGATACGTTTAGGGAAGCCATGGGTACAGACAAGTGCCTGCTACGTTCACTTCCCGTGGAAACAAATGTCCACAGCCTGCCAGTTCCCTCCCCTAGTGTCCCTGTTTTTTATTTCCTGGTTTGGATACTATTCTACAGGTGCTTAAAACAATCACTGGGGAAGTGGGGTACAGAGGACATGGGACCTCTCTGTATTACTTTTGTAGCTCGCCTTAAATGTCTATCTCCAAATAAGAGGGTTTTTTTTTTAAATTAAAAAAGAAATAAGGTACAAGAAATAAAACAACTAGATCAATAGGCACTTCAGCATCTACATTCTAAAATTATGTGTCTATAAAATTACACGTAGCCATTAAGATGTGTTACATTCATACACTAACTCCCCAGAACGAGTGAAGCCATGATGCACTGCCAACATGTACCAGGAAAAATAAAAATTTGAAGGAAATAAAGTCACATCAGATGAGACCGTGTTGGGCCAAGCGTGCGGGGCTGGCATGTGGGAAAGCCTGTCCCGCTTCTCACCTGCCCTTCTGGCCCCCAGGTATCTACAGAAATCTCAGAAAATTCGGCTTCATCTCTCCATCAGGCAAAGGCGAGGCTGCAGACAATTCAGAACGACTGTCTCAACAGATGAGGAAACACATGCCTCTGAGGCACAATGACCTTATCAGAAATTTATAAATGAGTCCAGTTAACAACGTAATGACAGTATTTTTCCTAAAAATACTGCATAGGACAAGATGCCAATTTTTGTTGTTGTTGTTGTTTGTTTTTGTCTCTGTTACTTTTCCCTCATCGCTAGAACTAAACGCCCGACACCCACAATTAAGGAAGGAAGGAAGGAAGGAAGGAAGGAAGGAAGGAAGGAAGGAAGGAAGGAAGGAAGGAAGGGTTTCTTTAGGTCCCGGTCGGTGGAGATTTCCGGCCCTCTCCGCGGCTCCCAAGCTGGCACACGGCAGAGGGCAGCAGCTCTTGGCGGCGGAAAACAGCAAGGAGCCAAGCGAGGAGCCGCAGCCCGGCCGCCGGCGAGCCCCTCTCCTTCCTCCACGCCGACTGCAGCGCCCGCAGCTCCTCCCAGGACGGGGGCCGCTCCACCCTTCCTCAGCTCCTTCTTCTGTCCTTTCAGCTCCGAGTCACTGTAGGGCGGCCCTGCAGGCTGCAGCGCCCAACTGCTGCGCTGATGAGGTCAGACTCGCGCCTTCTCAGACTGCCACGCTGGATCCAGCACCACGGCTGTCATGGTGCGTCCTCAGATTTCTAGCAAGCGGTGGCCTCCGGGCCTGAGCCCCGCTGCTGCGGCCTGTGGAAAGGCGACCCTGCGCGGGCGGGCGGGCGGATGCAGCCGCGAGGAGCCGAGGCTGGCTCCGGGGTCATGACGTGACCAACAGTGACGATGTAGAAACTCCTCCGCCTCGCTAATATACAGGAGATCTAAGTAAAGCAGGGCGGGTTTCAGCTTCGAGGGACTTGAGATTTATACAATGAGGGTCCCCTTCAAAGCGAAAAAAGAAAGTATGTCTTATCAGACTGTGGCAAAGTATTCTACTTCTGTAAAATCTGCAGAAATCCCAGATGAATCTACTTCTAGGCTGTCATCTTGGAAACCTTGGGCGAGCGCAGACCAGAGGGGCCCCGACGTGCGCCGAGGCGGACGCGACCCCGCGTGCCCAGCGAGGGCGCCCTCCTCCACCGGGCCAGCACCGCGGCTCCGGGCAGCCGCAGGCCAGGTGCACACGGCTCCAACCCAGCTCTGCTTTATTTTATTTTATTTTTTATGAGTAGAATGTATTTACTGAGGGAAAGAATGCTCCTGTCTGAGAGAGGGACAGGAGGGGGGCCCAAGCGAATGATCCCCAGGATAAAAGTGGGTTTTTTTTTTCTTGCGGAACTGGGGATTGAACTCGGGGCCTTGCACTTGCCAGGCAAGCGCTTATTCTACTGAGCCCTCTCCCCTCCTAGTTCTGTTTTAAATAACCAAAATGACCATCCTATACCAGCAGCAGAAAACCTGAGCCTCACCCCTTGCAGGATCTCACAATGGCAATACCCAAAAGGTACATATTATTATTTTTCTAATAAAATGGTAATATTCCTAAAGTGAATCTAGACATTCAGCTTTCTGAAGCTATAAACGCACTACAGAATGCCAAGTACTATTCTTACTTATAGGAGATAGCTTGGAAAACACAGAGTCTGAGTTTATATGCTAACCGGTAGATTTTAAAGCAAACAGTCAAAGGTATTGCGATGAAAATAACTGTATATGACTTTGAATCGTAAATCATTACCATGTGTTACGTGGGTGATGTACTCTCCACATTAGATAGAAAAACTACACAGAGATGGAAAATAAAATCCACATTTCTTTTAACCATTTATATTTTTAAATGAACATGAAGAGCAGTTATAGCTTTTCAAAATTATAAATATATCCCAAAAAACTATGACAGTGCTTAATTTTTCTAACTATAAACTTTTAGGGGCTAACGATGCAGTGAACAAACAAAAATAAGCAAACCAACAGCTGTCCCCCGGGGTGCCACGCCGGGCCGCCCCCGGGGCACGCTGAGCCGGCGACAGACCGGTGTGGTGGTGCGTGCCTATTCCCAGCTTGGGAGGCTGAAAAACGGGAAGATCATTATGAGTCTGATCTGTGCAGTGAGACCCCATAGACTCTGTACTAAATACAAAACAAAAACAAAAACAAAAACAAAAACCAAAAACCCAAAATACCCCCAAAACAAGAAACAAACAAACAAACAAACAAAAAACAGATGTCATAACCAGTGAGTTACAATTTAAAAGCCAAGCATAAGTAAACAGATGGTGACAGACAACAGTAAAAATGACCCTGAAAGTTGGGGGCTTAAGTGAGGGTCACTATTAAAAAAGGACCTAGAGCTGGCCAGATAGCTCAGGGGACTAAAGCGCCTGCTTAGGCGGATGCAGCAGGCCGGGTTCGATCCCCAGCGTGCCGTGCTGGCCCCGCCTCCGGGGCGCGCTGAGACAGCGGTTGAGAGTGGGCGTGGTGGTGCGGCCTGTAATCCCAGTTTTGGGAGGCTGATCACAGGAGGATCACTAGGAGTCTGATCTACGCAGTGAGACCCTGTAGACCTTGTACTAAATACATTTTTTTAAAAAAAGTAAAAAAGGACATGAAAATACATGATTATTTAATCAACATGGCCTGGATTTCTGCAGGTCATGAATTTTTTACCATCCAAATTAAGGGCCCCTTACCAGCATGGATCTTTTTCCACACTTCATTTCTGCCTTTTAATTTCAAATGCTCAAACCCAGAGGCCAGGTAAGTTTTCAGAAATCAAAACGTGTTCAGCTAGGTAGAAAAAGCTTAATGAACACGTTTCCCATAGAATGTGTTGTATTGTTGTCAATCTCTTTCTCAGTTATTTCTAAGTCCTTCAGTACGTGGTTGGACAACATCAGGTCTACGTTGTACCTGAGCTGGCCGTGCTCTGGATGTCATCATGAGGATTTCTACCTCAAATTATGATCAGCCTGTACAAGGCACTGGGGAAAGTTGGGGTGAGACGAAAACTAAGAAGCTCATCTTCTGAAGACTCACCAGACCTTAAATCTTTGCACTCCTGAGAATCCCTGATCCAGCTGTAGGTGCTTCCTGACTCCTCACCTGGGCCTAGAGGTAAAGGAAACATCTTGAGGGATGCTGAGCTAGAGAAAGCTCCCGGTGAAGGTAGACACTACTCATTGGTGAAAACAATCACCTCAAGCAACATTTTAAAGCTTCAGCTAAGGTTCATTCATGGATTCAATCTAAGGATGCCAGATTAAATACCCAGCATGCAACACACTCTGAATTTCACATCCTAGAATATTTTTATTTTATTTATTTCTTTTTTATTCTTTTTAATAAAAAAAGCAATGAAACAGTTTCAAAACAGGTTAGTAGGGCAGTTACAATAATTACATTGCATATTATTGTCTTCATAGCATTTATTCAGAGGACAAAATGCAGACATATTTTGCCGAGACACTATTAGTACAAAAGAATATTGTTAGTATGTGTATGTATTCCAAATGTTTCATGAGACAGAAAGTTATCTGTTGTTTTCCTGAAAATCCATTTCAACTGGGTGTCCCATATTTATTTTCTGACTCTGCCAGTCCTAACTCAATCTTATACTAATGATATCATCAGCAATACTTCATCACTTAAAACATCGTATGTGTGTTTAACTCTTGCTATACACTCAGAAAACAAACATCCCCATCTCCGAGTGTTAGAATAGAGGCCCAGAGGCATGAGGTGAGAGGAAGCACTGTCTTGTGAAGCCAGCAGCCTAGCCCTGGGTGTGAGAGCTTTGATGGCTTGCTCTTCTTTTAATGAAAAAAATGAATCAACAGTCCATAACAAGATAATAATACACTGTGTATCATGATCTTCAAAGCAGGCACTCAGAGCATAAAACAGAAAAAAGGACTCTTACAATGAACTCCTGCAGAGGAGCAGGGTGGGGCTGAGCATTCCCACAGAAGGTTGTGACACTGCTTGAACAGAAGGACAAATGCTCTACCAAGGTCCTTCACAGTTTTTGGCATGAGGTTTTGTTACATAATTTTAGTTTGGAAAACTGTCACAGCAGGTGTTCCCAATTGCCCTCATTGCACACTGAACTTTTAAGCCATGAAATTCATGTGAGCCTTCCAAGACAAACTGGCTAACACCCAGGCCACTTAGTAGTTGTCACGGTTTGAACATTTGTCCCTCCAAGTCTCATGGTGAAATGGGATGGCCACTGTGACAGCACGGGGAGGGGCACCTTGGAGCGGTGCCTGTCTCTGGGATCTCGCTTCACAAAGGGCTTAGCGCCATCATCCCTGGAGTAGATGGTAGGGAAAAGGGCAAGTGAGTGGAGGGTGTGCTGGGTGCCCCTGCGCGTGCTCCGCCCTCTTGCCTTCCTTGGGGAATTTTTTTTTTTTTTTGCAGAACTGGGTATTGAACTCAGGACCTTGTGCTTACCAGGCAAGTGTTTATTCCACTGAGCCATCTCCCTGGCTTTCCTTGGTGTAACTGTTATATGGTCAGAAACTGGGAAAGTGAGTGATTCGCTCCCTCCAATGTGTTCAGCTGGGGGTCGGCACCCTGGTGAGATCATGAGGCCTGCGGGTGCAAGTCATTGGTTTCAATCATTTTTTTCTCTCACAACACATCCTCTCTGTCTCTGTCTCTGTCTCTGTCTCTGTCTCTCTCCTTCTCTGTCCCTCCCCTCTGTCTCTCTCTGTGTCTGTCTCTGACTCTCCCTGTCTCTCCCCCCCTCTCTTTTGTGTCTCCTGCTGCCATGAATTGTTTTCTCCCTGCAGTGTCCCTCTGCCAAGCCCCCCTGCCTTGGAGCCAGCTGTTTATGGACTGAGACCTCTACTGATGGTGAGCTAAATGAATCACTCCTCCCTCATCTTTGTGCATCGGGCATTCCGTTTCAATGATGACAGAAAAGTAACCAAGCAAGTGAGGAAGAGAGGAAGTGATGGGAGGAACTTGCAGGCAGCTGCAGCATAGCCGCCTTGCAGATTCCTAGTATAGAAAATGATGCCACGGGCGCGCCACGGGGAGCTCTCTGCAGTGTCAGGAGGCCCTGGGAGGACTGCAGCCCTCTGTGCACTGCAGAGCCCTCCTTCCCACGCCATCACTTCTCCTGATGGTGAGGCCACCCCCACCTTGATGAGGTCTCATTGGGCACCAAGTGCAACAAGGAGGGAGTCGCAGAAGCTGTCGGTGCTGCCTGTCCTCACTCTGGGTGTAAGACGATGGAGTCCAACTCAAGAGTCCTGGTTTCCTCAAGGCTCTAAAGTTTTCAAGGCTATAATCTCTTTTCTAAGAGTTTAACCTCAGACATTGAGTATTAAATAAGGAGTCTTTAAAATAGTGAAATGTAAATGCTCTTGGCTATGTTGAAGTTGTGGCTAAGGGATGAAAATAAATTCTTAAGGAAGAGCTGTGGGAGATGCTGGTCAAATGTCCCCCAAAATATTGGCTTTGATACATTAATTTTTTTTTTAATTTTTTTTAAACATTTATTTATTAGTGTGTGTGTGTGTGTGTGTGTGGCCAGTTCAGCCCACCGGGGGCGGGGCTGGCTGGCTTGTGGTGCTGGGGGATTGAACCGCGGTCCCTGTGCTTTGCCAAGCTTGTTCCAAGTAGGTGCTTTAGACCACTGAGCCATCTCGCCAGCCCCGATACATTAAATTTTGCAGGTCATGGAAATCTCATTTTAAGCCTGGTACCCACTAACTAGAAAGAAACTGAGACCATGTGCTTAAGATTCTGACTTATCTAAGTTTAAGATCACAAAAGCCTCCAAGGAGGCCTACAGGACCTTCTGCAAAGGTCACACAGTGAGCGTGGCCCGGCACTGAGCGAGTCCACGTCCACACGTGGCTCTGCTTCCTGCTAGGACAAGTCACTGATCCGTGGTCTGCCCTCTGCTTTGTCTCTAAGAGGAGATGATTAAAGTCAACAATCGCTCTCAAGAATCCTGATTCTCCACATTTAAACTGAGATGGCATTATGGTTACTTATTTGCATTTCAAATCTTCAATAATTTACAAAAATTGCGTGAGATCCGGGAAAGAATCCAGAGAACAGATGATAATGTCTCCCCTGACTCTGGATACACGTGAATTCAGAAATTAGGATGTAGTTAGGGTAAAATTTTGCGACTTGATACTCTACAACAGGCACTGGAATCCTTTGGACGTCTAACAAGAATGTGGCAGGTCCGCTTCATTCCGAATCACATATGCTCCGTGTTGGTACACAGCCAGCGACAACCTCAAATAATCCTAAATGAATAAACTGCAAAGTATCTCTTGTGATGAGTTGTAAGATCTCTTTGGTATTTTACAACAACATCTGGGGTGTTTTATTGGGCCAAGACCTTCCATCCATAAAAAGTCTTTTTTTGAAAAATATAAACAAAGATGATTTTACTGGAGAAAATTCATATGACATTAATATTTATGGATAAATTCCAAACTTTCTTTGTTTTTTTGTAATCATACAGGAATAAAAGTGGCTACAATAGTTCTATTAATATACTTACTTTGGTCAGAAGCCGCATTAGCAAACATAACAAGAAAACATAAGAAAATAAACAGTGAAAATTGGACTTTTAAGGCATCTGTCATAGCTTATGGGTTTTATTAAATAAATGCCAAAATAATTAAATTACTGCAAAATTTTAAGTAAATGTTTATTATTTATTTTGGCTTAAAATAAAAAACCAGAAAGTTTATAATAGCTCATGTTCCAAAAATTAATATATTTGATTTACTAAAATAAAAACATATCGCAATGAATTAGGTTCACATCTCAGACTGGCTTGAAAAGACTCTTAACTTCTCAGAACTTTGCTTTCAAACTTGGGCAAAGACTGGCCTGGCGATTTGTTTTAAAGTATCTGCAAGTCGTGAATGTTTCTAATTGAGGAGAAACAGCTTTCAAAAACGACCATGAGAACACTTACACCATTTTACTAGATCAGCTCCAAGAACGTGACATGAACTAGGTCCCGTGTTTTTCTTTCTCCAAATTACTGTTATTGCTATATTTTCGATGTACATGATAATTACAGCCATCACGGGGCATTTGCCGTTGCACGTGTTACATCTCACTTCTTTTTTCCCGTTCCCTTCCCTTCTCTCTAGTCCCTCTTCCCCTCCTTAGTTACGAGACTTTGTTATCATTTTTGCCCTTGTATTATTTTTTCTTTTCCCTCCTTCCGCTTTACCACCTCGTCCTGGTTCTAAAGCGCCTGCCTAGGCGGGCAGCAGCCGGGTTCATCCCTCGGCCTGCCCTGCCGCGCCCACCCAGGGCGATGGAGCCGGGGGGTGGTCTCCGCTCTCCCTATCTCCGTCTGGGAACTATTCTCTCTCTTGCAGCTCCTGTTCCGTTCTGTCCCAGTTCACTCCTATTTACCATTCATGGTTTGGCTTAGAAACCATACCCCAGCGCTCGGGAGGCTGAAAACCGGAGAATCACTGCGAGTCCGATCTCCGTAGGGAGACCCTGAACACGCTGTAGACCTTGTCCTAAATATGGAGAAACGAAACAAAACAAAACAAACAAGAAGCCATCAATACCTATTATATCTTCTGGTCCTTACACCTTTGGTTTCTCACAACGGAGAAACAATGCTGCAATTAAACATGTGTGTCGGATTTATTTCACCTGAGTACGGCCTCAAGGTGCGTCTAGCTGCCTAGACACTTCTCAAGTATATCTGCAGAGTCGTACTCCATTGTATTAAACAAACAAACAAACAAACAAACAAACAAAAAACCCAAAACAACAATAACCAAAAAGCACCATTTTTTAAATATCCCTTTGTCTGTCTTCATCCGTTTGTGGGCATTTGAGCTGTTGCTAGGATTTAGCTATTACGAAGTGTGCGGCTGTGACTCATGCCTTTAATTCTTGAGGATGAAACCCCGAAGGGGGAGCAGCTGGGCCACACAGCTCTGCTTTTATGTTTCTGAGGAACTTCCACACTGATTTCCACAGTGGTTGTACCAGACCACCAACAGCGTAGAAGCGTTCTTTGTCCCCCACATCGCGGTCAGTATTTGTTATTGGTTGATTTCTTGATAGTAGCCATTCTGAGGTGAGATGGAATCTCAGTGTCAATTTCTCTCTCTCTCCCTCTCTCTCTCTCCCTCTCTCTCTCTCTCCTTTTTAAAAATTGGATACAGAGTCTCATTACATAGCTCAGATTTGCAGAGATCCTCCAGTTTTCAGCCTCACCAGCTGGTGGTTAGGCCCGCTCAGCACATGACGCCATGCTGGGAAGCCCAGTCCCTGCGCTTGCAGGAAGGCACTTAGACCGCTGAGCTATCTCTCTGGTCCTAATTTGCATCTTTTGAATGACTAATGATGTTGAACAATTTTTCATATTATATTTTTTTTGCCTTTTTTTTTTTTTTTTTTACTTCTGAGAAGTGTCCATTCATTTCAGATGCACATTTTGCAACTGGGTCTTTAAATCTGGAGATCTGATTTTGTTTCAGTTCTTTATATATTCTAGATACTAGTCCTCTGCCTGAGGAAGAGGTGGTAAATATTCTTCCCTACTCTGTGGGCCATCTCAGCACTATGTTGCTGGGTTCTTTTGCTGTGGAAAACTTTTTAATAACATGAGATCCATTTGTTGATTCTTTGAAATATTTCCTGTGCTATCAAGCTTTTATTCATAAAGTCTTCAAGAGATCTACCTATTCTCTTTTCCAGCGGATTTAATGCTTCTGTTTTAATATTTAGATAGTCAACCCATTTTGATTTTAGTTTAGCGCAGGATAGAGGTAGAGATCTAGTTATAATCTGCAGCACGTGGAAAGCAGTTTTTGCAGCACCATTTATTAAAGATGCTGTCTTTCATCCAGTGAGCATATTTGGCCCCTCTGTGGGAGGCAGGATTTCTGAGTGTGTTTGCAGTTGTTTCTGCACCTTTTTATCTGTTCTATTGATATTTTGCTCTGTTGCTTTTTTTTTTTTTGCCATATCATGCAGGTATTTTTAAAAATTATTGTAGCTTCATAGAATAATTTTTGTTCTCTCTCTCTCTCTCTCTCTCTCTCTCTCTCTCTCTCTCTCTCTCTCTCTCTGTGTCTTTAGTACTGGGAATCAAACTAAGGAGCATAGAGTAATTTGGGATGCCCCCTGCCTTTCTTTGCTGCCCAGAATTGCTTTTGCTGTTCTAGATCTCTTCTGGTTCCAAATGAATTTTAGGATTGTTTTCTTTAATCCTGTGAGGCATGCTGTTGGCATTTTGATTATAATTCCATTAAATTGCATTTTCAAAGTATGGCCATTTTCACTGTGTTGATTCTACTGAAGAAAAAGGGTCACCTTTCCATTGTCTGAGGCCTCTTGAACCTCTTCTTTTCAGAGAGCGGTAGTTTTCAACATGAAGAAGGGCGCTTACTTCCTACACCAGATTGGGTCCTTCACTGCTTGGTGCTAATGCGCAGAGGGTGCTGTCCTTGATTCTCTCTCAGTGGGACTGCTGTTTGTGCCCAGGAGTACTATGGGGGTCTCAGTGCTGTCATTGTTCTGCTACTGAATTTGGTCATCAAATCTAGATGTCTTCTGGTGCACTTCTGGGCTTGTCCACATAGAGTACCATGTCATTTGCAAATAATCAAATTTTTTTATTTACTTATTTATTTATTTATGTGTTTAGTACGGGGTCCACAGGGTCTCGCTGCACAGATTGGACCCATAGTGATTCTCCTGTTTTTCAGTCTCCCAAGAGCGAGGATTACAGGCGCGCCCCACCACACCCAGTCTCATTTGCAGTCTCAGTGTGTCCGGGGTGGGGGGCTGCTGTGGCAGGCCAGGGATTGAACCCTTGGCCCCTGCATCTGCCTAAGCAGGCACTTTAATCCACTGAGCTATCAAGCTGGCCCTTGCAAATAATCAAATTTAATTTCTATCCTATAGGAAAGCTATTCTTATGCTTTCTCAGTGTTTTCAACCTGCGGTAGTGGGCAAGAATGGCTTATTTAGCCTGTACAGCACAGATAAATGGCCTGCAGTGTTTCTCAGACAAGGAGCCACTGCTATCCTTTTCAGTCAACAGACTGCATCTTTTTCTTTCTTTTTGTGGTAGCGGGGATTGAACGCAGGACCTTGTGCTTGCCAGACAAGTACTTATTCTACTGCGCTATCTCCCTGGCCCCAGACTGCGAATTCTTCTTTGAACTGCACTTAGCTTTTAAATAACTGATGGAAGCCACGAAACCCCTTTAACATTTTCTTTTAAGGCTAAGCTTCACAAAATTTAAAAATGTTATCCGCAGACGTTAGCAGTAGACACTGACGTGTTCCTCCTGGGGCACTGGGAATCTGCACAGCACATTTGAACTCTTTTCATTCCCTTCCTGTCCCAAGCTCCATCCCTTGGTTCCCTTTCTTTTTGCAAAAGTTCTATCCCTCTCCCCACAATCTTTTATTTTACTCTTCATTTATAACATGGGATTCTCACGTAAGAGAAACCCTGTGACAGTTAAAGCTGGGCATCTGATTTATTGCACTTAACATTATGGTCTTGCGGTGCAACCATTTTCCCGCAAATAACTCGGATTGAAACTCAGTTCTCAGCAAGTTCTGGGGAGACTGCGTATGTTGAGAGTCCCAAAGAACAGCAGAGGGCGCCACAATCACAAGCAAAACAATCAGACCCCTTGGCATCGAATTTAGGGCTAGGCCCTCTTTGGTAAGGCATTTGAAAAAAGAGCCACAGTCAGGTGGGAGAACACATTCCCAACGAGCACTTGCGACCCTGCCAAGGAACGCGGTTCGTGAGTCATCTCAGCATCCATTCCCGGACGAAGGACCGCATCTTGGCCGGAGGCATTTCTGGACGGTTAACTCGCTTGGGAAGAAGCAGCACTCCGCGCAGCGGACGCCAGGCTGGAGAGCACGCAGGGAGAAGCACGCAGGGAGAGCGGCACAGAGGGGAGAAGATGGGTTTCGATGCCTCAAGATGCACTGCCGACGACCACGGGCGCAGCCTGGAGACCAGAACCCTCGGGCGGTGTTCTTGGACCTCTGAGATGGTCTGCTGTGAGCTACGCAGCACGCTTCTGCATCGCCAGAGGGCAGGTACCTGCCTAGGACGGATAGGACTCACAGGAGGGCCGGTGTAACGTGATCGTGGGTATGACCTTTACGCCTCCACTGAGTCAGGGCACTTGGGAAACCTCCAATAACAGCCTGCCCGAATTTCATTCGCAGATCTCAGATTTATGAGTCTGATGAGATTCTAGTGATGATGATTAAGAATTTATAATCCCAATGCATTAATTCTATGTGTCATTACGTCAAACTGCAGCAAGTCTGATTTCCTTCCAGAAAATAAGTAAGGGATTACATACGCTTTTGAGACACAAGCCCATTATTTTCAAACGACAGGTTACGAGGATTATGATGAACTTAGAGATCTGTTATTGAAACTAATAACCATAATTGTTGAAATAAGCACAAGAATGATTAAGGAATTTGCTAATGATTACTCCCCTGACACACACTGGATGTGGTGGAGTGTCTGACTACTGTATATGTGTGACTGTCCCTTCACATGCACGCACGGAAGCCCACTGGACATGCACACTTAGGGGTGCAAAAGGAGTGGCTTCCACGGTAGCAGGCATCCTTCCCGCAAAGGCACATTGATGGTGCCACCTAGCACACAAAGCAATGGCAAGCCTTCAGATGCTGGGCCGCTCAGATCTGAACGGAGCTTCTCACCAACCAGCTGCGGAGCCTGGGGAAACTCACTCCGCTTCAGAGGCTGCCTCTCTGGTAGTCCCTGGACATGAGCGTCCTCACCAGCATCATCAGGAGGTGTTAGAAACACAGAACTCCAGTGGTCGAACCCAAAGTTACTTTAGTACCCCCTCTAGCTGGCTTTCGGTGCACTCTAATATTCCAGAAGCCTTGCTCTAGGCCTACATACCCGTTTCCTCATCAGTCAGGTGGGGACAAATAACATTATTATGAAAAATACATGAGCTAGCATACGCCCACAGTGACCACACAGCTCGCTGTGCAGTGCTGGCCGACCTGCAAGTGTGGCCCTGTATTGCTTGCACAAGCTTCACAACCTATGGAGAACAGGATGTGACTGAAATACTCATATACCCAGAAACGGAAAAAGGGGAGTGTTGTTTTGCAGAGTGCAACAGTAAAAATCAACAGTGGGATGCAGTAGACTAGTGTGTGAAGGGAGACCCCGCCTTAACACAGGGCCTTCAGGAGTTGCTGGGTACGAGAGGCCAGCAGAGCGGCTTCCGGCAAGCAGCCCTGCCCCCTCCTGCGGGAGTCTACACTCCACCCTTCCTTCTCCAGGACAGCATTTCCTTGAAGGCTAGCTCGCTGCAGCTCCACGTGGTTTTACAGAAAAGCAAGAGGCTCTTGGTCTGCGAGGTCTGCCCTTCCTGCCCATCTCAAGGGGAAGCTAGTGGGGGCCCTGCAGGTCTTTGTAAGTGAGAAATCACAGTTGCTAGCTCAGGTTCTTGTCAGATGGGGTGCACAGGGATGTTCTCAGGCACTCTGGGCTCAGCATCCTGGCCACTCAGACTTTCCTGTTCTTTGAGAGGCAGTAGCTTGGTGGCTGTCTCGGTTATTCTTCTCTCTTTGCTGGGACAAATACCCAACACTCAAAATGAAGGAAGGTTTATTTAGCTCACAGATACTGGAGGTTTCAGAGCATACTCAGCTGGCTCCAAGGCTGGGGGGCACATGGCAGAGGGAGCCTTTAAGGGTGACAGCAAAGAGCAGAGAACAAAGAGCAGGGAACTAGGCAGCAGCTCGGGCAGCTAGCAAGCCTCTCTCCCTCCTTACACTGTAATGCAAATTCCCACCCTGGGCGGGCGCAGTGTCCACACCTGCAATCCCAGCACTGGATCAAGAATCAACCATGAACTCCAGCAGCCAAGCCACCCCCGACTGCTTGAGGCTCTGGGGGACAGCTAGACACAGACTGTAACAGTGGCTGAGACGGAGAGCTCCAGAACTTCTGTGTTAAAGTCTAGAAAGCGTTCAGGCCTAGATTTCCAAATATGTGAAACGAAAGTGCTGTTGTTGATGTTGGTGGTGGTGGTGGAGGTAGTGGTACCATTTTTTTCACAAAGCTTTGAGGCTCAGATAAGAAGGAAAAATGGCAACTACCTAGCAGGTGCCCAGTGTACCTTGACTGTGGCTAAATTAATGTCACAGTTAGTAACACGGTGTTTTTGAGAGGTTAAGTAAACTGCCCAACATCCCGCAGGAAACAAACGATAGGAGTGGAATCTCAGCCCGGAGCATTTGATTCCCGCGTGAGTGCTCTGCTCCCGTCTAGCGCGTCCTTGAGAGCTGTTACACTAAACCAACCTGACACTGGTCTGCCTTAGCCGTTACACGAAATATAATTTACGCACAATGACGAAA
This sequence comes from Octodon degus, assembly GCF_000260255.1. Lineage (NCBI taxonomy): Eukaryota > Metazoa > Chordata > Mammalia > Rodentia > Octodontidae > Octodon > Octodon degus. The sequence continues at coordinate 1,980,833 of NW_004524783.1, forward strand.
TTAAGAAGAAATCTTCAGAACATGAAGATTGACGCTAATAATCAAGAAACTATTTTAGGGAAAGCTATTTCGTTGGTAATATAAGCACAATTATGATTTTAATTAGCAATACTGCCAACGATTTCAAACTTTTTGGAATTAATTCACGATGGAATTGTCCGACAGAGAAGCCGTTCATGGAGTACCTACCCTGTGCCAGGCTCTCTTCGCCGGGATGGGGAGGGAGACAGGTATTTTAGCCAGCAGGGAAAAGAGACTGCAAGGGCCAGCCCTGACTTCCATCCTAGCACTTCCCACCCCACCCCGACTGTATCAGCCTCTCAGGAGGGCCGGGGACAGAGGGAAGCATCTAAGTAACGTGAGGGAGACCTGCTTTCAAAAACGTTTTAGAAAAGTGAAGCTGCCTGAGCCCTGGCTCACACTGAGCTCTTGGGGTTCACTCTGTGCACAGGCCTGTGTAGGGTCAGGTGCCTCCTTTTCTAGCCAGTCATTGTTCCTGAGGTAAAATATCCAGCTCCACTCGCAGTCAAATAAGCATAAGTTAGGAGAAAATGTGGTTTTGCAAATGGACCAATGGAAATTGGCTCCGCTGGCGCAGCCGCCCAAGCGTCCAGGAGACTAGGAGGGCAAGGTCGTGGGGGCAGGTTCCTACAGCACGCTTGAGCTCAAGAGCTGGGGTGGAGGAGGGCGGGGAGGAGCGAGGAAGGAGCAAAGCAGAGACAGAGGGAAAGCGGACTGAAGAGGGAGAGGCTGCCAGAGCTCCCAGGAGTCGGCCCAACGAGGCGCAGACAGCGAAGACGGGCAGGGGAAAGCACCGGCGCGCTCGGGGGAGAAGGGATGGGGCTCAGAATCCGGCCTTGGGGCCAGGAGCGCCTCCCGGGGGGAGGGTGGGTGGCCTGGGGACAGCCCTGGAGAAGCAGCGAGGGTGGCCGGGCCGGCGCTCGCGGGGCGCGCTTTCTTCTGGGAGGCACCTGCGGCCAGCGCCCGCTCGCCCGCTGGTCACCGCGCCGCCCCGACTCCCGGGGTCTTTCAGTGTGCACGATACATCCTGCTAATCGCTTCTAATCGCAAAGTGCGTGTGAGGGTTCTCTGGACGCCAGGCTTGTAGCTCAGCCCAAAACAGGCTTCGTATTCTTGCGCTCACACGCGATGTAAAAATAATTCAGACGTTTCTCTTCCTGACAGACCTGGTCAGTCCCATGCTGAAACAACCTGGCGTCCAGCTTTGCCCCCGATTTTGTCCCGAAGGCGAGGAGACCTGCGGGGCGCGCCTTCGCGCAGGACGGTCCCACCCGGTGCAGCGCCCGCGTCCGTCCGCAGGGAGCACTCCGTCCGCAGGGAGCACTCCGTCCGCAGGGAGCACGCCGTCCCGGGGCCTCCGTCCAGCCTGGCAGGGCCAGGCGTGGGGCCGCAGCCGCGCCCCCTGGGGCTGGTCAACTTCCTAAAGAAAGCGCCTCCGTTGGCAATTGGAGTGATACTAAATTCAGTGTTATTGCGGCTTTTAAGATGGTTTGAAGAGGGTACCTGATACTAAGAAACACATTAGAAACATTTATTAGAAACATTTTCTCCTGCGCTGGTCTTTGTTTGACAAATCTGCGTTCAAAGTGCAAGGGAAAGAGGTACTGTTTCATTTTGTCTCCAGCTTTTTAAGCGTGCTGAGGTCACTCTTGGAATACAGTACACAAACGCTTCGTAGAAATCACAACGATCGTGTAATAGGTGTTTCTCAAGTTTTAGTTCCTGTTTCCAAGCATCCAGATGTTTGGCCTGTCCCGGGGTGTCCAGATGACTGATTACACTGATTCCGTTTTCCTACAGCTACAAGATTTTATGGAGCCACGGCCCTCTTAGCTGTAAGAGTGTAATTAGAAGTCAAAATTATTTTTCTGTCCTGTAGAAAAAGGCGTGCAGGCCAGCCCCGGCCCCGGCCCTTTCTCGAGCCGGCACCGCTGCCTCCAAGCTACAAGGCGGAGCTGCTGCGGGCCTCGGAGGCCCAGGACTGCGCGCTGTGCTGCTGCGTGCCGGTGGCGTCTCCGGCGTGGGTCCTCCCGGCCCTCATCTCACTGGCTTCCCCGTGACTGTGTTTTGGAAGAGAAAGTCACGTCTTACGGACTTGAACGCTAAGTAATTGCAGAGAACGCCTAAAGGACTGTGGCCATGCCTCAGGAGGGATGTTAGGAGATCGGCATTTAGGGGGCCACTGGGTGAGGTGCTCTGGACCTGGGAAACCTTTATGGGTTTGGTGCGCAAAGTAACTATTTTGGATGCACAGGTAAATGGATAACAGCTATGTTCCTCACAGTTCACATTTTCTTCACATGATTTCTTTCTTTCTCTTTCTTTCTTTCTTTTTTTTTTTTTTTTTAATGTGTTTGCTACTGGGCCTCACTACGCTGCTCAAACTGGCTCAGCCTCCCCAGTGCTGGGATTACGGGTGCGCACCCCCACGCCTGGACTCGGTCGCTGGCTCAGCGCGCCCAGGGGCGGGGCGTGTGGCTGATAGTGCAGGGAATGAACCCCAGTCCCTGCGCTTGCCTAGGCAGGCGCTTAGAATGACTTCATTTTTTAAGAGAATAAAAAGTATTAAAAAATGAGAAATGATACAGAATCCCAATAAACAAAAGGATATGAACTCAACAACGATTGTTATATTATTTTTTCTTTTTCTTTCTTTTTTTTTTTTTTTTTGTATTGAGTACAAGGTCTTCAGGGTCTACAGGGTCTCACTGCGTAGATCAGACTCATAATGATCCTCCTGTTTACAGCCTCCCAAGAGCTGGGATTACAGGCACTATATTATATATTGTGTCTTCATATCAGTTGTTTAGATTACCAGATATAAGCATACAAAATTGGTCAAAATAATTAAAAAGAAAAAATATATAATTTATCCCACAGAAATTTTATGTGACATATTCCACAAAACTGTAAGAAATGATGACCATCCAGCTTCACTTCAATATAAAAATTTAAATCATACCAAAGTTCATTATGAAAAAGTTTTTACCAATAGTTTCATTGAAGACTCACACTCTTTAGCACCTATAGGGAACTACAGAATAAGAAATTAAACTTTTAATTTTATCATATTTGTACATGACTGAAAGCCAAGAGTTCTGGTTAATTTTTAGATCTATTTAATATATATATTCTAAAATTTTTTGGCTATTTTAGTACTATGAATCTGAATTGTTAAATATTTTTCAGAAAGCTTAGAAATGGTTTTTCTCAGCAAGGAATACAGGATAAGAAGGGCTAGCACATTATTTCCCTTCTATTTTAATATCTAGGCATTAGAAAGGAGTTTAAGCCAGGGAGATGGCTCAGTAGAATAAGTGCTTCCCTGGCAAGCGCAAGGGCCTGAGTTCAATCCCTGGTTGAGTCCAAAAAATAAAAAATAAATTAAAATAGAAAAGAGTTTAAAGTGGTTCTTTTTCATGGTTTTGAGAAACAAGAAAAAACTTACAACATAGCTATTATCTACAGATTCTTATGTTCTCAGTTAAATATGACTTGGGAATCTTAAAGTGCTTTCCAAAGAAAACACTTCTGGGGCCAGCCTGATAGGTCAGTGGACTAAAGTACCTGCTTAGGCAGACACGGGGACTGGGGTTCGATCCCTGGTGTGCTGTGTCGGCCCTGCCCCAGGGCATGCTGCGACAGCAATTGAGACTGGTGTGGTGGTGCACACCTGCAATCCCAGCACTTGGGAGGCTGAAAAACAGGAGGATCACTACGAGTCCAGTCTACGTAGT
>NW_004524783.1:1986124-1987928 GCF_000260255.1 Octodon degus
GTTTCCAGTAATCTTTATTATAATAATTACAATAATTTATTTTTCTGCACCCAAGCATTTCCAGGTACCTAAACATATTTTCATTACATTTTATATCTAAGTTATGATATAGATGTGGAAAATTGGATCATATTGGTGAGAATTCAACAGTACATTTTCCATAGCTCTTTCCAGACAGCTTGAAATGAAACATTTATTACAGATTAATCTAAAATAAGTTGTACTTCTCAAATGCAGCTATTGGCTGTCACCTAACTAAAAACACCCTGCAGCCCAAATGCAATATCTACCGTTTGATTTAGTGCAGGCTACTGAGGTCTGACGAAAGTAGGAAAGCGTGAAATGTAAAACACCTAAAGCAAATACAGAGCATTTGCTAGGTAATAAAAATAATTGCATATAAATCCTATATATTATTTCAATCTCTCACAAAATTATCCTGTCCTAAGTAGTCAAGTATCCAAACTAAGTAGATTTCAATGCTCCAGAAATTATCTCTCAAAGCAGTTTTCCCATCAGCAGCAGTTGCCTCTCATCACCTTCAAATATTTCTCATTAAGTGAGGATTAATTCACAAGGCTCCCTGCTCTAGGCACGCGGTAAATATGCAATAGCTCAGAGAAAGCACTAACGTCCTTACTAATGTCTGCAAAGGCTTAGCATGTGTGTCTGCACCACGAGTCTGGTAAGACCCTTGTCTTCACGGAGGCTTGACAGCTATTCTGCGTTAAAACCCATGCAGAGCTATAAGTTTCTGTTCCCTCACCTGCAAATGGCATCTCATTTTGCTTTTCTTTGTTCTTTCAAACAATGGCTCATTAGCTACAAAAATATGTCATCAGATACCAGTCACCACAAAGAACGATCCCAGCAGCATCCTTAATGCTGGAGTGAAGAGATGGTTGGAAAAACTGTACCAAACGGCTGGTCGAATGTCAACAAAGTGGCGGTATAGTTTAATAAAGGTACTCAATGCCTAAAGGAAGTTTGTGCCAAAGAAAGGGTGAATTCTGAGCATGGTATGGAGTGGGGAAGAATTGTTATTAGAGATATTGGGGCTTCTTCAGCTCAATCAACAGGCTTCTGGACACTGGAACACAGAGCGAGGCCACTGCTGGGACTCACCCAGAAAGATCTAGACGTGCTGGGTGCTACAGGGGTATATTACTGGGGCAGGAGTGAGTGTTCTTCACAAAATCAGAATCCTCTAGTCTTCCTTAGTGATTCCTATCCCACAGAAGCAAGTCGAATAGGCCTGTTAAATGCGGTCTTGGTAGGGGCTGGGGAGATAGCTCAGCAGCACAAGTGCCTGCCTGGCAAGTGAAAGGTCTTGAGTTCAAACCCTGGTACTGAAAAAAAAAATGTGGTCTTTGTAGGCATTTCTCTCAGCAGTCCAGGCATGAAATTTTTCAAGAAAGATGGTTACAGTCTGAATTGCATCCCCTTCCCCAAAGCCCCATGTTAAAATCCCAACCCCCAATATTCCAGAATGTGGCTGTAAGCAGGGGGGAGAGCCTAAGAGGTGATGGGGTTACAGACTTCAGGGTGCCTCTTAGTCCAGTATGACTGAAAGTTTTATACGAGATGAGGTCACAGACACACAGAAGGAAGACCATGCAGAGACCGGAGAGGAGGGCCACCTGCAAGCTAGGAAACAGGTGCCAGAAGAAACTAGCCTTGCAGCCCCTGCGGACAGAAGTGTGACAGACTAGATTTCCATTGTTTAAAGCACTCAGTTTGTGGCACTTTATTGTGGCTGCTGCAGTGGAACACCCCCCCCCCCACTTCATAATCTGCCCACAAG
>NW_004524783.1:1988523-1997902 GCF_000260255.1 Octodon degus
TATTTTAATATCAAATAAGGTTTGGGCTGGCCAGATAGCTCAGCGGGCTAAAGCGCCTGCTTAGGCAGATGCAGGGACGGGGTTCAATCCCCTGCATGCAGTGCTGGCCCCGCCCCTGGGGCGTGTTGAGGCATCAGCTGAGACGGGTGTGGTGGCACACGCCTGTGATCCCAGCGCTTGGGAGGCTGCAAACAGGAGGATCACTATGAATCCAATTTGTGTAGTGAGACCGTGTAGACCCTGTACTAAATACATTTGAAAAATTAAATAAGGTTCATTGATATTATTACTCAATAGCATATCATTTTCTTAACATTTTTTTATGGTGAGAGTGTTATGGAAAGAATTAAGAAATAAGAAATACACTTCAATTTTAAAGATTTCTTTGTATCTTTTATAAAAAATAAAACTATCACTGATTTCACTACTAGCATATATTTCAATTTAAAGAAATAATTACCTCATCAAAATAGACTAGAGTTACAATTGCTAAATTATTCAATAAAATATTTTGTGTTTCTAAAGAAATTGTGACAAGCCAGATTTGCATATGTATGTTGAACACATAAATACCATCTGTTACTTACACCAGTGAAGTAGAAATGTCTAGCTTTGCATGCTGGCTTAGAAAACTCCACCACACTCAAATACTGTATTAAAGGAACACGTTACTATTTCCTGATTTACACAAAATTGTTTTTAAATCCTCTTTTGCTTTCCCTTGTAACTTATGGCCTCAGTTATATTCATTGTTTTACCAAATAATCCTAGTCTCTCTTCCGTTTTAGCTCAGCTGTTGCTTTTCTATCCAAGTGTCTAAAGGTGTTATTTGTCCTTTAACATGATCTATGCTTTTTAGGAATACACAGCGTTTATATGCATAGTGGGTTATTTGAATAACAATTAAGTTTGAGACCACAGTGATAATAGTAATGGTTAATCAGGATTAAGTCTCTATTCTGTGTTAGGGTCTCTGTCAAAATCTTAGTATTCCTTATCAAATTTAGTGCATCTAAAGGCCATATGAAGTTAATTGAAGTTAATTCTATTATTAATTTCTTTCATTTTTGGTCATGTAAAATTAATTTCAGAGTGAGTCAACAATTAGGATTTGGATGGAGGCTCTTGGAGTCGCAAATCCTCACACTTTACCAGGATGGTTCAGCAGGTGAGGGACAAGGCCTGCGGCGGGCTGAAAGTTCTGAGTGAGGAGGGTTTCTCCTCCAGCAATAAATCTTCAAATTAACATTTAAATATCTATTCAAGCAAAGTAGGCACATATGATGCTGCATTAGAACACTCAATTCCAGAGATATTTGGGCCACTGAGAAAGTGATGCACAACCTTTTCCTTAAGTTCAGCAACTTCCTTTGATGGTCATCAGGGGATAGTCACTAGCAAAAAAAAGTGTCTACACAGTGACACAGGGATTAGCGGCTTAATATCTAGAAAGAGTAATTTGTTTGGTTGAGTTCCACTTAAAAAAGATGGCTGATGTTTAAGTAGTTTACTGGGTAAAAATAATAGCCAGTTGTCCTCCAAAATCCATAAGGACCAATCTTTGAGTGCAAGAGGAGACACTTAAACACAGACTGACTTTTAAAGAAGTTCCCTGAATTCTGAAGGACAGCCGCTTCCAAGTCATTCGCTGGTTAGCCTGCACAGTGTCTGGCTGCGGGTCAGGAACTCTCCAAGCCCTGTCACTGCAGCCGAGTGGGAGTCCTTGCTGTGTCCCGCATGGAGGCTTTCACCGAAAGTCGAAATGAGTGAAAAAGAGTCACCGGTGAGAACCTGCCTCTTGGGACAAACCTGTGACACCCTCACTCCTCAAGCTGCGACTGGTACTTGATGTACTGGATGCTGGTCAGCGGAACGGAGAGCAGCACGGGCCACAGGATGGCTGCCTTCTCCTTAGGACCAACTCCAAGCTTCAGGGAGAAGCGCAGTCATGCGCATGGTGCTAACTGAAGAGGCAAATCCTGGCAAACTGTGATGGAGAGAGAGGTTCTGGGAACGAGGCATTGTTGATCACAAGAAGCCCCCAGCCAGAGTCGAGAAGATTTACAACTGCCAGCATTTTCTTAAACCATTCTAGCACTTCTATCCACTTAGCTATGATGGAAGATCAAAACACTTGACCTAGAGATCTTCAAAATTGGACATTACGTGCAGAAAGACAATGAAAGAAATGGAAAGGAAAAAGCTCACAAAGGACCCGGCAAGGAGCAGGCATAAGATCATATCCACATACATAGTTCAGCTCACTTGGAAGAAAGGAAAATTAATAAAATATTTAGTTTTCAGGAGCAAGTGAATAAATCCAGCATATAATGCCCCCTAGAGTGGTCAGACTTGGACAGGTCACTTATCTCAACTGCCACACGCGGCACTGTGGACACAGGACAGACACGGTGGCTGTCAGCCAAGTATCTGTCCACCAGAGTTTAGCCCTCACTTTGAGAAGATGAATAGCTTCAGCTCCGGAGAACCCAGGAAATCAGAGAGGACTGGACGCGTCATTCCGTTGCCCAGTTAGCCTGGGCATTGCCTGCTTGCTGGCGCAGTACCCAGCCTGAACTGGTCCTGGGCTTGCATCGCTGCTAGCAACCGGTGTCATCTGTGGTTACAAGGTACCTGGGAGCTACTGCTGGAAATGAGGCTCGAGAGTGCAAATATTCAATTTATGATACTTTCCTGAGAATTGCAAAAGAAAAAAACAAGTGTTGGGGCAAAAGAACTGATAGTCTTGGGAACTTTGTTTATAATCAGTTTATAATTTAATTCCATGATCTGAAGAGCTATGCAGTACTGTCAGAAAACTCAGACACTCTGACCTCAGTATCATCTGATTGGGTGGCTTTGCTCCCCGGCAGTCTCTCCAGCCAACGTGAGCTCTCCCCAGATCCCTGGCACTCCTGGGAACACACTGCTGCCCTCAGAGTAGCTCGCTCCTCTCCAGGGTGCACAGAACATGCAGGAGAACATGCAGGCTCCCAGCACACCTATGGTGGGAGCTCCAGGCCACATTCAGCAGATGCTAGGAAAGGCAATCATACAATCGACTCCAGAAGTGGAGATGCCTCAAGGAGCAGTGTACATTAGGAGGGCAGCTGTGGTCAGGAGGCTGAGGGACCCACCGTGCAAGACAGAGGCAGAGGAGACACGGAGCCCCGGCAGTCAGGCTCCTGCCGCGCTGTGCCTTCCCCTTTCCCAAGGGAGAAGCTGCTTCTGCCCTTCGGCGAGCCCTCCGTCTCCTCTTCTGGTCTGCTCATTAGTCCATGGTTGGGCCAGGGTGTGCCACAGATCGCAGGAGGATAAATCTGCTACAGGTTAGGGTGATTGGATGTCCAAGTTTCTTGGGAAAAGTCCTACTTGAGCATTATCAGACCACCCATGTTCCCAACTGTGCCCCAGCATCAAGGATAGATCAACGTTGCTGTCCTCACGGTACGTCTTGGCTCCCTAATTTTGCAAAGCATTCTAAAACATTAATTTTCTTTCAGATGGATGGTGCTTTTTAGGCTGTGTCAGAGGATTTTATTTCTTGTTTTATCTTTACATTTAGCAAAGCTAGTTGAAGCAGAAACACGGGAAGGTGATTTTGAGAATAACCACCCATAAACCAACGCACGAAGAGTGACTGTTTGGAATGTTCATTTCTCTACTTTGACCTAAGAAATAACAAGGCCCGATGTGCCAGATTTCATGTTATTTTAGAAAATAAAAGCAACAAGCTTGCATGGACTCTGAACAAGTTAACTGAAGAACTACTATGACAAATGAAGCAGATTTATGAAGTTTTAAGTAGATCAAGTTGTTCACTGGGCGTGCTAAGACACCTCGGCCTTCTTGGGCTTAGTCAGCCTGTACATTACGGGTTTGCAGCAGATGAGCCCAGAGAACCCAAACACTTGTAAAATATGATTTGCCGACTGTGAGGGCTTTTTGTTTTTTTAGGCAGGCTACGATGGGCAATAGAAAGGGAAGTCGAAAAAGTCAATCCTCACTTTTCTCTTTTATAGTTATTCTCTGAAAAAGGAAGATGAGACATCTATTTCAGTGTCTCCCAAATTTTAAATTTATAATGAATTTAAAGGGAAAGATACATTTTATATCGATAGAAGTTGAATTAGTTTTAAATGGTCTTAAGAAAATCCCACTAACTGCTTAAGTTACCATAAAGCCTTAACTTTCCTTTAAAAGTCCAATGATTAACATGCCTTCCCCCTCGACATGGGTTATTTTTCACTGGGAATTTATTATGGCTGATATTCAGTGACTCTGTGGGCTGAATAGTCCTGTTGGGATCCTGCATTTACTATTTATAAAAGGAGAAAGTTTTCATAATTTTAAAGGCAATGATAATGATTTTTCTGAAAGAACTGAAATAACATTACACTATCCACAGTGCCTATCAGTAGATTTTAGGTTAAATCCATTAAAAATGTAAAATCTGTCTAAATTGAAAAGTTATGGCTTAATATGCAATTTCAGAACGCAAAGCCTTTGTAGCCACTGAGTTTAAGGAGCTGGATTTCTATTTGCAAAAAGTGCATTTTCAGGATATCAAAGAGGTAGCCTAGCCCACCTTTCATGTGCACAGACTTTAAGTCGCACTGTGGAACTCTGCACACTGTCTCCACTACTCTAGTCCAGGCATAGTTACTGTGGGCGGGATGGCAGCCCCTTCTGAGTTGTACACTCAAATCCTACGTAGGGGGATCCTGAAGGAGGTGACTAAGGTTAATGGCAATCCTAGGGAAGGCTCTAAGCCAAGCTGACAGTGTCCTTGGAGGAAGACATCAGGACCCGGACACCCAGAAAAAGATGGGGAGGCCCAAAGCCAACAGGCTGCCTTCAAGCCAAGGAGCGAGGAGCGAGTTCTAAGAGGATGGGCCTCCCGACAGCGTGGCCATGGACTCAGCAGTCCCCACGAGTGAGAGGACGCATGTCTACGGTGCTTTCTTATGGCGGCCTAGCAAGCTAATATGTTGATGAATTTGGAAAACTGTATTATGAAGGTTGAGAAGAATAGCAATGTTTCAGTCAGTAAAATCAATTGCACTAAGAATAATAATTCTGGCATTAACAAATAATAGTAAAGTATAAAATCAGGTTTAAAATATTTGGTTTAGAAGGGGCTCTATTTGAGGGCAGCATCTTCTAATACCTATTTTCAGAAAGAAGCACCGTCGCTGCTCCACTTCCTGGTTGACTGCTGCCTTTTCGGGCACCAGGGACCCGCACTGAGGTGGGTGGGCTGCTGCAGCGACCCAAGGCTCGGCCTTTGAGCCCGGTGGTGCCCGTGTGTGACCCCTCACGTCTCCTCACTGACCATGGCCATGTGCTGGGAAAGGGAAAACTTTGTGAACACAAATGACAAAATATACAGAAGAAGGAGTGACAGACGTCACTAAAATTCATCATCTTTATTTACTTCTACAGAAAATGACAGGCTTTAGAGTAAAGGTTCTCATATTCTAAAACATTGGATAGTGGGTTTAGAGAGAAAGAGAAATAAAAAAGGAAAATAAGGAAGAAAACAGAAAATCTAAGAAGCAAAAATATTGACCTTGGACAATATTTAGTATCAATCCCCAAACTGAATATGAAATTTATAGCAAAAGAATCAGTGACTGAATTCCTGCAAATTGACTCTGAGATTGCTTTGCCACACATTCTCTAAAGTGCTTCTTTTTGTTTTGTTAAATGCATACAGGAAATGTTTTCAACAAAAGGACAAAGTCTTCTGGATAATGCCAAAGAAGATTAAGGCTGATATATACAGACAAAGACTCAAAGTCGTGGTTACATGCGTATCTCTGGTATTAGGTAGTAAAAGCAATGATGCAGGTTTAGGAGCAAATGGTGCGCAGATACTTTTGCGGCTGATAGTCAAAGTCCCAGCTTAAAATTGTTAGAACTCAGCCGGCCCTCAGTCCTTGTGAGTATGTGCTGTGAGTTATGTGCTGCCGAGGTGCTGTGGAACAGGGCGGACTAGAGGCCTCTATCTTCATAGTGGCTCCTTCTCCCAAGATGCAACGAATAGAAACAATCTATGAACAGATGAAGAAGAAAGCTGGGCCACGCTTAGTGACCCGGGACTTGGAGCTTACGGGGGACAGTAGGCATAAGTCTAAGAGGACACTTAATGGATACCCAAAGAAGACAGCCACGTAGGAGTCCGGGATGGGGGTGACGGCTGTGGATGGAGGCGGCAGCGAGCAGCGAGGGAGACAGACGCAACAGCAGCACTGGCATCAGAGAGCTGGGTGATGGCGCACAGAACCTCCTTGGCCGCCCCAGAAGCTTGGATTGTACTGTAACTGAATGGGGTCTGGGGCATTCTTCTCAATGGACACACTGTGTGTTGGGTAGAAAGCAGATTTTTTTTCTTTAATGTATTTGGTACAAGGCTTCACTATGTAGCTTGGACTCGTAGTGATCCTCCTGTGTTCAGCCTCTTTAATTCTGGGATTATAGGCGTGTGCCACCATGCCTGGTCTCTGTGGCTGGCTCAGCGTGCCTCGGGGAGGGACCGGTGTGGCCTGTGGTGCCAGGGATCGAGCCTCAGCCCCTGCACTTGCCTAAGCAAGTGCTTAGTCCACTGAACTATCTTGCCAGTCAGGGAGGTAGCTTGGCGGCCTAAGCCCCTGCCTGGAAAACAGATTTTTTTAAGGCAAGAAGATCTTATACCAAAAAAGGGGTAAGAGCATGGCCTCACACAGAGGACACAGCAAGGAACACTAAGATTCATGACAGATTTTGAAGACAGAGCCAGGCAAACCTGTTGATAAACTGGATCAGCGATGTAAGGGGGAGGTGAGAAGTGGAGCAACTTACCCATGTGGGTAAAATGTGGTTACACAGCACAACCTTTTGTCTCTTGTTGCAGTGCAGAGTACCCCTTGGACTAAGATTCGTGGCTTTTTTTTTTTTTTTTTTTGTTGTTGTTGTACTAGGGATTGAACTCAGGACCTTATGCTTGCCAGGCAAGCACTTGTTCTACTGAGCTGTCTCCCCGCTTAAGCTTTGTGTTAACATCCCTGAATTTTACTGATACAGTGGAGATAAACGTCATCTCTCAAAATATTCATCAAACTCAATAAATTACAACTGTGTGGACCACTATGCCCACAGAAAGAAGAAGCATACTCACGCCGAGGGTTTGGCGAGACACGACCTGCACTGCTGAACGGACCCAGCAAGAGCCGCTTTCTGAGAACCTGTCAAGCTTAGGAGACCCCTTCTGATCCCTCAGCACTCAGAGCGCCCCCCGGGCATGTCCAACGCCAGAAAATAACATCTCACAGTTCGGACAGCTTGATTGTACCAGATACCAAGATGGAGGGTTCTGCACTGGTTTGATAAACAAAAACCTACACCAAAGGATTTCTTTACACTGTTCTGGAAATGACATGTATTGTGTTTTCTTGTCAAAATGAGTTATACTTTTCAGCCAATGATAATCTTTATTTTTTAATTTTTTTTTGTGTGGTCAGCTCAGCCCACCCTGGGGGCAGGGCTGGCGTGCCATACGGTGCTGGGGATCAAACTGCGGTCCCTGAGCATTTATTTAAGCTTGCCTAAGCAGGCGCTTTAGACCGCTGAGCTATCTCGCCATCCCCAGTGATGTTCTTTATTACACAGCATATATAATTATCATTCCAATAAAAGTTCTCTATGTGTGTGACTCCCTTTTGCAATTCCTTTAAACATGGTTGTCCATAGGTCTTAATCTGAAATTGCTTATCCTTTATTCTACTGCGTGTAAGTGTCAGCGTCTCATATATTCCTACGTTGTCCTGGCCAGGCTGTAGTACCCAGTCACTTAACCAAATGAGAACCTACAGATTTCCGTGAGGATATCTGTACATAGTTAATAAGTGCAACCTGTTGGCTTTAAGGAAAAGAAATTACGCTCAATTCTGTAGGTGGCCCACGGTCCAAACAATGACCTCCGGAGCAGAAACAAGGTTTCCTAAGAGAGAAGTCCTGCTGTAGTAAGCGATAGCTCCTGCCTCACTCTGAAGTCCGCTGCTCTGTTCTGTGGGCTTTGGACTTGTACACAGCAACACAACATTTCATGGCATAAAATAAGCAGATATGGATTGTTTCTGTTTCTCCAGAGAACGCAGGGACAATACGTCTGCCCAGACGGCTGCTTGGACGTGCACATTCTGATAAGGTCTGTCAGACCAAAGTGCACAGTATTGTGGACAGATCAGGACTTGTGACCTTCCGAGAGTTTTGGAACAACGGCCAACACCAAGCTCCAGAGAACACACAGCTCGTGGACACTGAGCCTGCTTAGAGTGAACCTCACTTGTCTGCGTTCAGTGCTTTCTGCTTAAAGCCAGTATACTTTGCTTCACTGAGTGGCCTCTCTCTCTTCTACCAAGTAAAGAACCAGTCGTTGTTTCTTCAGATTATTGTAAGATTAAATGCAATGATTTACACCTAGTACCTGTATTAATGAACGGTGTCCTCCTACTCACAATTTTTAGGGTTGGGGGCTGTTTACGAATTCCCGAAGCCTACATCTAGTAACCCTCTCACAGGAATTGGCTATCTTTTCTTTTGTCCTTGGCCTGTAAAGGAGACGGCAGCTAGCAGGAAGTGTGCCTTCGGCAGCGCTGTGTCCTCTTCATCCTGTCACAGAGAAGCAAGAGGAGCCCCGGCATAGGAAGCCTGGACCGCCGACGAGGCTCCGCTCTCGCCAGCCAGCTGCAGTCAAGACCTGGCTCCGCAGTCAGAAAACCTTCTTCCTCCTGACACTCTGTGCTACCTGCTCTCAAGCTGGTATGTTCTGGCTCTGTGCTTTCCACTTCCTGACACCAACAAATTTGTAGAAATGACTAAGACATCGTTGTGAGAAACCTTTAGTCCCTCACTGCGAGGAAGAGTCGGCCCCAAACTGACTCCAAGAGAAGCCTGTTCAAGCCTTCTGGAACCACATGACCTGAACGGCAGCAAAACCCAGCGAGCTTCCCGGGCGTGTCTCCAGCTGGTGAGCCTCATCTCGGGAAGCGCGTTTGGCCTCTGCAGGACACGCTGACCTTCTCTTGACCTACTGACGAGGAAATGGGTGTGTGCCCAGGACAACGGGGCGGGCAGTCTGAGGACATGATGCTGATCTGTGCAGCGCTCTGGACGCACTGGGTCGCATTCCCAAGCCTTTGAGTTGAGACGCCTTAAGCAAGGTGCCTTGTTTTTCATTTGCTAAGAGGGTAGGCAGAGGAGCGCCCTTGCACAGATGTCCAGTGGGAATGAGACGCAGGCACACATCCTTCTCTGCCCCATGGCTCCTCCTTCCTGTCTTCCCATAGAGCTTCAAGCAGACTTTTGTGTTGAACCGTGTTGCATGTGCAGCACCGCA
>NW_004524783.1:1998983-2018361 GCF_000260255.1 Octodon degus
AACAAATATGTTACCATGTGTCTTTTATTCCCACAAGATGTTAATTATAATTATTAGCTTATGAAGGAAGCATATAAGAATGTGGAGAAACTGGTAGGTAGATTCATAATAAGAGAAAGTAAATTAGCCCAAATTAATAATGGAAAGTAGAGGACAAGAAAAGCATAACGTGCATTTGTAGATTTTATTTGGTTTTCGACCATCCTTGAATAAAGTGAAGAGAGAGATTCTCTGCTGAGCACAGTGCTGAAGAAGCCTGGCGGGCCTGTGGATGTCTGGGTTATTCGAGACAGTACTGTTGGGCACCAGGCTACCGAAACAGAAGAGCTAGGTCAACCAAATAACTCATCGGATTAAAGCGCCCGCAAGCCCTGCGCCCGCAAGCCCTGCCCCCGGGGTGCACTGAGACAGCGATTGAGACTAGGCATGGTGGCACGTGCCTGTAATCCCAGCTCTTGGGGGGCTGTAAACAGGCAGATCACTACAAGTCCAATTTAGTAGTGAGACTCTGAACACCCTGTAGACTCTTCCATAAAAACCCCAAAACAAAACAAATAGAAGAGCGAGGCTCTGAGAGGAACATGAAGAACTATGGCGGCCCGGATGGTCTGCTACAATTAGTGGTCAGAAGAATGACATGAAATGGCGCCAATGCCCTCAGAACCAAAGCCAGCTTCTTTTATTTCTCCATCTCAATGTTCGCATTTTTCTTTCCTGCTGCTTTTCCATCATCTGGGCTATATTAATGGAGAAATAGAGGGGAACCACAGCAATGATCTGGAACATTAAGTGGAAAAAAATTCAAATTATCTCCTTTTGAAAGATTTGGGAAAATCTAAAAGCCGATATTTCCTATGATTGAGATGACTTTAAGTTTTCAGAACATGTAATTTCTTTCAGGAGCATAAAGTCACATTAACATAAACCACTGACATCATAAATCCTCTTTTCTAAATAGTAGGCTACTATTGAGATCTGCATTAATTTGACTTTATTAAAATCTAGTCTCAAAAAACAAAACAAAGGGCTGAGGCAATAGCTCAATAGAATAAGTGCCTGCCTGGCAAGCGCAAGGTTCTGAGTTCAATCCCCAGTACCACCAATAAACAAACAAACAAATGAACAAATAAATAAATAAATAAAATAAAAATAAAATCTAATCTCTCACAATTCTAGAAAACGTAATGGATCAACAGCTGTGGATTTCAGATCAAGGCTGAAATGTATGCATTGAACAAATCCCACAGCCTATTTTTCTTACCATTACCATTGTCTGCTGCTAATCTGGGCAGGTATACATGGCTTGGCTTTGCCAGACACCTGGCCAAGGGGCTACTGTGCTCAGCCTCTCACTTCCAGAGAGAAGCTCCACAGAGCAGGGCCGTGTTCCTCCAGAGGAAAGAGGGTCCTACTGCAAACTGGCCCACGGAAAGTGGGGCCATGTAGTAATTTGCCAGGGCTGGCCAGACAGCTCAGTGGACTAAAGTGCCTGCTTAGGCAGAGTGCAGTGGTCGGGGTTCGATCCTGCCTCCAGGGTGCACTGAGAAGGCGATTGAGACTGGGCACAGTGGCACACACCTGTAATCCCAACACTTGGAAGGCTGAAAACGGGAGCATCACTACAAGTCCAGTCTACGTAGTGAGTCCCTGTAGACCCTGTACCAAATGCGTTAAAAAAAATAATAATTTTTACAGTGCTACTATATGTTCTAGCCGAGTCCTGAAGGCAAGAGTTTTCATACTACCGACGATGTAAGCAGCTGTGGACAGTCATCACTGTAGAGGGAACTCAGGCTCAGGCTGATGCGGGACAGGCTGAGGTTACACGCGTCGGGTTATTAACACCACCATCTTCACTCTTCACAGTTTTGGGGCCGCGAGACGTGCGGTGACTTACACATAGGTCTTAGATGATCTGTCCAATCTCTGTTTTCTTTTTAGCAGGGTCGACTCACAAGACAAAACTGAGTGACTGTTAAAAGTTCACAAATGGCACAACAGTCAAGAGGATGACTTAGCTACATCATATTTCTTTGTGAAATCTACTTTGAGATTGGAAATATCTACAAGTAACTGCTGTTTTTGAAAACTATCAAAGATAGCGTCATGCTTGGACGCTTCACTTTCTACAAACGCCCAACTGTCTGGCCGCGTCTCTCATGCCCACACCTGGGTCCACGCCTAGGACTCCGAGTTTCCACTTTGGCAGGCTGGGTCAGGGCCTGGTGCACTCGGCAAACTGCTTCTGAAACAGGACCGGTAGCAAGTGTTTTAGCTTTGACGGCCACCGCTCTTCAGTTCTGCCGTTGTAGGGTGAGAGCAGCCATCAGCTCAGCTCGCAAACAAGCAAGGACAACTGTTTATTTACAAAGCATGTGGCATGCAAGATTTCGCCTGCTGGCCTTACATTGTCACTCCTGTCAAGTGAGAGTGCTCGTGTGTCCTCTGGTCTTTGTCACTGGCTCTTTGCTACAAATTGTTCCCTTTTCGTGATGATACATAGAGCAAATTCCTCTTGGATAATAAAGTTGTGGTCATTACAGCAGAAAACCACTGAAACTGAGTTGATTTGGAGAATCCTATCACATTTCAAGATTTGCTTTTAACTTATCAATTCTTTCCTTCATAAAATCTATTCAAAGCCTGGGAAAATGGCTCGGTGGTCTAAGCACCTGTCTGGCAAGCACAGGGACCTGGGTTCGATCCCCGGTACTACATGTTGTGCTGGCCCCAGAAGCCAGGCATGCTATGCCTGCCACCAAAACCAGTGATGGTGTCGCATGACTTCAATCCCAGTGCTGGGGAGGCTCAGACAGGTGGCTCACTATGAGTCCGAGGGGTGCAGTGAGACCCTGTACCAAATAAATGAAT
This sequence comes from Octodon degus, assembly GCF_000260255.1. NCBI lineage: Eukaryota > Metazoa > Chordata > Mammalia > Rodentia > Octodontidae > Octodon > Octodon degus. The sequence goes on from NW_004524783.1 coordinate 2,001,855, forward strand.
AATTTTAAAATAAAATCTTTTTCAGGAGGGGAACATATAGCATTGGAGTACTACTGACCAACAGAATCTCTTAATTTCAAATATGGTTATTAATAATACTCAGGTCTGTCTTATAGAAGAGTGCATAGTGAACAACTGTGATATTTGACACTTCCTTGCAATCCTTTATCCTTTAAGACTTACAGATACTGGCTCCTAATAATTATGTTAGGCTGCCACATTGGGTGCACACGTATAGTTCTAGGGTGACAAGATAAACCAGGTTGACTCAAAGCATAAGTACCCTTGAGCCACAAATGAGAATGTAGGGGGAGAAACCACTGCCAGTGTGTAATATAAGAAGGCTTTCTTTCTTTATTACGACATCTTTGAAGTACCTGGTGGTTACATTCATCCTGGAGAATGCGTGCATCGCAACTCTTCCTTCATCTCCTTCAACCCCTCCACCTAGTGCTCCCTTCCTCTTTTTAAAAGATCTCTTTTCGTCTTTTAAATATTGCTTTTGTTTTGCTCCTTATCTCTATTTCTCTTACATTAGGCTAAGAGAAACCAGTCTTTGTAGTTCTCCGACTGTTGCCACCTCTTTCTTCCAGCACCTTCATTTCCCAGAAGCCTTTGATTCACGTGCCCTCCCCCTGAGGCGCTTGGAGGGCTCCCAGGGAGAGTTGAAGAGGACTGCAGCAAAGCACAGCCACCAACAGCACCACCTGGACAAGGCCCGTGACTGGTAGGGGAGCCGTGAGTACCTGGAAGGCCTCTACCCGCCAGGAGGGCTAGTCACCAGCCTACGGCTAGAAATGTCTTTAAAATTTTTGAAAGCTATTTGCATGAAGGCATCACACACACGCACGCACGCACGCACGCACGCACACACACACAGAGTTAAAAGTCACTTCCCACAAGAAATGCACTCTGCTGGCTCTCTGTTGTACCCAAGCCAAATTTCTATCTATAGAGGCAAGACCTTTCGCATTGTTTTTCCCTGCTCCTCTCCTTAGATTAGAAACAATAGCTTTCTATGATAAGACAGAAGTAATGGTGCCCAAAGTCCGCACACAATGGTGTGATCGCTGCCCAACCCTGAATCCCAAAGTTGTTTAACAAATAAAAGATAAGGTCCTCACAAAGCCTGTCACCCTGCTCCTGCCCAGAAGGAGAAACCTCTGGAGCCCGTGGGCAAAATCACCTGAGTGCCCAGCTTACAAGGGCCTGGCAGTGTTGCCCCACAAGGATTCCCCTTTCAACGTACTAGTTCTAGCTGTACTGACTCCTCTTCAGTGAAGGGAGCTCTGATTAGAGTTCCGGTTCCCACTGCTCTGAATATGGGGTAACGGCATGGGGGCCTAAAATGCTGTGCCCGGAAAACAGCGCGTAGCAAGTACTCTTCCTTGTTAATTCCTTTACCTAGTTACAATTTCCTAAGCTCTTAGAAGAGTTCTACCAGCTGTCTGTCATCTCAGCCAGAAAATGTCACTGGAGCTGGGTTGGATGATTAACTCCATTACTCGAGATATGCGGAGAAGAGTGCGTGTTAGGACCTTCCTTTCGTGTGAGTGGAAATGCATAACGAGGTGTCTGCAGTGTAGTAGAATCTATCTACCCAGCTCTGCTTTTAGTAAATAGAGAATATTTGTGGACTAGTCAAGGTAAAAATGAATGTTTATCTCTTTCCTCCCTCCCTCCGTCCCTCCCCCGTTATTTCCTTTCTTCCTTCTTCCTTGCTAAGATGTGATCCATTTATCCACCTGACTGTGTGGTGAAGGCTCTGGGGTGCAGGCAGGAGGGGGCTCTGCCGCCAGAACACGCGCTGCCCTGAGGAGAAAGCAGCTGGTGGTAAAGCGGCCTTCACTCGCGAAGCTCTGGACTCAGCCGCTAAGTTGCCAGGGCTGTAGGCAAGCTGTGCTCTTCCCTAGGACAGTGCTTCAGACAGCAGCCCCCTGCGGGACAGGGACCAGGCTGCCCCGCTGTCTGCTGATCACAGTAATTAGAATCTGATTTCAGAGGTGCTCAAATGTTTATTGGCTAAGTTAACAAATAGATGGAGCCGCATCGTCATCATAAGAGAGAAACTTCACTCTCAACTCCAGACGATTGTTATTTGGCGCATTGACCTCTTAGATCATTTCTCCACTTGGGGCTTTTATTCCTAACTGCAGGGGGATAAATGGTGCCCCCAACATATAAACATTTCCTAAGTCCCTGAATATGTGAATGCAACTTTATTTCAGAAAAGGGTCCTTGGAGATGTGGTTAAAATAAGGATATTGAAATCCTGGATCAGTCAGATAGGTCTGGAACCCAATAAACCCACTCAGAGGAGAGACGCAGCTCAGAGCGGAATGTTCAAGGCTCATGCTGTGGCTCTCCTAGAGCAGCGTCAGGAGGTAAGGGGAAGCTTCTCCACAGAGCAGGGGTCCCCAGCACCCAGCCACGCTGTCCACCCTTGGCCTGGTGGGCGCTGAGCTGTATCCCAGGGGCAATCCATGAGCCTTCTGTCCGCTCAGTAATAGAAGAGTAAGAACCTGCTGTAGACCGCGTATGCGACGGGCCCAGGCTGCATGTGTCTGTGGGAGTCTAAGGCAATGAAAATGACCTAAGAATACAAACACGAGGTAGTCACAGCAGAAACAAATCACACAATATACTACTACTAATCAGATGCACAAGCTTCAGTTTGCATGATTTCTCTTATATGAAAAATCCAAATGACAAAGAACAAAATAACAGATAATATGGAGAGGGGAGGTCTACCTTGCCACATGGAAGAGGAACGAAGAGATGAAGGGATGGAGCATAGTGGTGTGAAAGGGGACGAGGCGAGAGGTGAGGATGCATTACGTGCACGGACCGACTCGTCCAAGGAATGTGAGCACTGTGTACAGCAGACGTGTACTAACAAGCACTGGGTGTAAAAATGTAAATGAAATTGTACATAAAGACAAACATAATTAACCTCCGTGGGAGAAAATATATATTGTGCTTCAGTCCGCTGAAAACCATCTCCCCCACTGTCTTCTGTGATACCTGTACCTATGGCCAGAAAGACCTGAGGCTACTGCTACAGAGTCTGCGAGGAGGGGCAGCTCTGGAGCCCAGTGGATTTCAGAGCTCTGGCCTTGCAAACCGTGCAAGAGTAGTTACCTCACAAAATGTGTTTTTTAATGAAATAAGATACACTTCTAGGAAGACAACAATACACAAGGCATCAACTCTTGTAACTGTTCTAATAGCTCCGGTTTCATAGTTATATTTATCTTTTTTAAAAAAGGAAAGCATATATATATACATATATATATATATACATATATATATATATATACAGTAATTGTACTAGTAATTTCTATTGATTTATTGAAAGCAACAGTTCACGCTTGTGTGATCAATCTTGTGTGCCTACATCTGATAATCTGTTCAACTACTCTGAGGATAACAAGACGCAATGTAACAACTATTGTAAATTTCCTATCACCTTTCTTAGAATAATAAAATAGTTACTTCACAAGCAAACCATGACCTCCGGCTCCAACAGCGTGGCCCTCCCGCTGGACCTCGCCCTGAGAAGGGCACCCTCCTCCTCCGCAGCCCCTTTCCCTGCTCTCCACCTCCAGATGCGAGCGCCTGCTCAGGCGTGAAGGCCTGCTCACCCGCGGGGACTCTACTTGGTGCTACCCTTCCCCGGAACAGTTTCAGGCCTCATTCCCTCTCTCTTTTTCCTCCACTCCATGCTCGTCCCCTCTCCACCCACCTAGACAACAGGGTGGGGGAGAATATGGGCTACAGGGGCAGGAGGGTGTCCTCGGTGAAGGGGCTGTGGTCCTAGCGCGCACTGGTAGCAAAAGCCCTTCATCCCACTGCTGCTCTGCGTGGGGCAGGGACACAGCTTGAGGGAGACTGGGGCCCAGAATCCCATATCTGGATGCGGCAGGCCATCTGCAGCTCCTAGGCCACCCTTCCCGGTCCCTGGGGAGCCGGAGGTCTTCCGCCGAGTGTGGTGCACGCCTTGGGAAAGTCTGTCATCCCGATGGGCACACGCACAGCGACACCATGAGAGCTCTCTTGAAACTGTCCATGTCTCTGGGGAAGAAAGCCGCTTTCCCACACACCGTGCGATACAGCCCAAAGCCTACTTACTGTTCGCCTTGCAGACGCCCAACTTTCCAGTATTTCCCAGAATGCATCATGGAAGGAATTGGCACAGTGTTGCTTTCTAAAAGGATGGACAAGAATACAGAGGAATACACACTGCTGGCCGGGCGAGCTTTCTTCCACTCAGGCACCATGAATACTCGCTGAGCCAGTCAGAAAGCAAAAGGAAGTCAGCCTGCCCTGGTTACCACTTCCTCGCAAGACCGCAGGAAAACTCATGATCGCTCGGTCAAGGAGAGTTTGCTTTAACGTGACGCCTGGCCTCTCGTGCAGCACGTGCATTATAACTTCATTTCGCTGCTGTGTCCCCTGCCTTCATGAATATATACAAGATAGCGAGCCCTGGCCATTTATTATTATGATTTCATGATGATCAGCTATTACTAAAACTCGAGATGACAAAATGATTCACACTTTAAAGATTAAAGGGTGGCAGGTGGGTGCTAACAGCACGTTTTCATGGAGCCCTGTAAGGTTGCGTTCTGCGTTTGGCCCATCAGATCCACTGCAGAAACTTCTAAACCCTGTTCCATGCCCAGGAGCCTGCGTAAGGGTTAGCTGGAACTGAGTAACAGGCAGCCCGGCGGGAAGAGACAGGAGCAGCGGGAGGAGCCGCGGTTCTTACCAGTCCACACCACCCTGGTCAGCCACCCAGACCAGAGGCTTCCCCCGCAGTGACTTCCGGGAGGGCCCTGAGGCAGCAGCTCCCTGCCCGTCCAGGAGCTGCCCAGGTCCTTCCCCTCGGCAGGCTCCCTCTAAATCTGCCCTCGACTTCATGAAAGTCTTTCTAATAAGCTAATAAAATAATAAATGTTATATTTGCTATTCAGATGTGTGGCTAGGTACGCATCTAATATTGCTACCTGATATTCAGCACGAAATAATTTTTATTTGTTACCAAACAAGCTATTTGGAGAGAGAAAGCAACGCAAAAAGGCAACAGAAAATCTGATGCGAAGAACTCCAAAACCGAACTTGTCACATTATTTCAGATCTTATTGCAGCCTGTAATGCTAAGTTTAACTACCTGCACAGAACACTTTCCAGGAGCTTGACACTGCTTAGCAAGTAAACGTGCCGTCTTCGCTCTGCTTAGTAAGCCTGCAAGGCCGGCCTCATGCCATTGTAGATCTGAGGGCAACGAGACACAGATACCTGCGCTACCTCCACTTACACATTAGCTGCGACATAGTACGGAGTCTCGAACACGTGCAGGCAGCCACACGGCCCTTCTCTCTTCTCCTGTCAAATTCCTCATCCAGGGGGCACTGGGTACTCCAGACTTCACAGGATAGAGCACATCTGAAGAAGTCCAGAGCCTTCCAACCTGTCTGACCTAATCTCGATTAACCTACTCTTCCAACCTGGTGGTATCTTCACAGAAACATTCTCGTAGAAATCTCATTAGCATCTTACGTGCATGAACCACAGTCCAGAAAATGCAGTGTTTCACCCTCCACCTCCACCTCCCGACTTTCATCTCTTGGGGCCTTCCCTAATGCTTGCCACTCTTCCTGGGGTTGGTCCACAGAAGCTGAAAGTCTTCACCAAATCATCAGGTGTCTGAGTGGTTGTCAGCCATTGCTGTGTGTGTGTGTGTGTGTGTGTGTGTGTGTGTGTGTGTGTGTGTGTGATACTGGAGATTGAACTCGTGACCCTGTGCTTGTCAGGCAGGCGCTAAAGCTGCTGAGCTATCTATCTTCCTGGCCCAACCTGTACTTATGACATTTTCAAAACATATCATAAAATTTCTAAAAAAAATTTAATTAATTAATTTGATACAAGGTCTAACTACGCAGCTGGGACTCCTAGTGATCCTCCTGTCTCAGCCTCCCCAGCGCTGGCCTTACAGGTGTGCACCACCACGCCTGGTTTTGGGACTGGCACACACTGAACTCGGGCCCTTGCACTCGCCAGGCAGGCAAGCATTTCGTCAGCACACGGCGGCAGTGTGCAATGATCGCTCTCACCGCGGAACGTCAGCACACATGCGCAATGAAATCCTCTTCGTTTCTCCTTCTTTGGCTCTTCCTTTATCTTCACATCTCCGCTCTCCTCACCAGTGACCTCCCCTCTCCCTACTGTCTACCTTTAACTTTACAGCATGTCACAATTTGATGAGGACAAATAAGGGAAAGGAAAGAACATCAGTAACAGGAGGACTTCTTCAGCATCTAATACCGCGGCCTCTGGTAGGGCTGAGCGGTGGTGGTCTGCAGGAGGGTTTCCTGAGAAACATGCTGGAGTGGCTGTCTCTAATGAGCAGTGCTGGGAACAACTGCTAACTTAGCTGCTGCTTAGCACCAAGAATGTACCACGACCTACTAAGCTCTTTACACGAACTGTCTCACGCGACGTTTACGGCAACTAACATCTGTAAATTTACAGCTGAGAAAGTAAAAAACAAGATGAACAAGTTTGCCCTCAGACAACTCAAATAGAAAAAAAAAATCACCGTCAACATTGATGCAGTGAGGATCTAACTTCTATGCACAGAATACTATATTTTATTACAGACTAGCAAGATTCTTAAAATCACAATGATCTAACTTATTGCAAATATAAACAGACAAATGTGAAACGTAGAGTGGACTTCAATTTTAAAATCAGATCTTAGAACTTAAAACACTAGAGTTTCATGAATTACAGAAGTAGAATTTTATCAGTGTGGAAATGAGCCAAAGATTTGCTAAGAAGTCATAGAAGCCAACAGGGTCGGCAGGGGCCCTGTAGCATCAGAGCAAGCTCCAGGTCCACAGTCAGCCCCTCTCTCGTTTCCCCATGCGTGCCATGTGCACTTTGTTGGAAGCATCCCAAGCCAGGTCTTTTCAGAAAAGCAATCATCAGAAGAGCACAGGGAGTCCAGGCTGGTCTGAGGGTCTTCCCGCAGCAGCTCTCACCTCCCTCTCAAGCCTCAGAGCTGGCCATAAGCCACGGGAACAGGGCCAGGGAGCTGGCTTGAAACTGAAGAGAAGAGGCTGGATGCTGAAGAAGTATGTTACCCTGGGCTCTGCAGAGGACCAGGGAGATCCACATGCTGGCGAAAACACCAGGAAGAGGACGCTTTCAGCAGAAGCCACAGCAGGACACAAGGCTGTGACACTGAGCGCAGTCAGGAGCTCATCATATTAGAATACATTTGTTTGTCAACCTAGGGACCAATGTCCTTACACCACGAAGACAAGACACAAGGCCCACAGAGAAGAAAGCTGTGGGAAGACAGAGGTGGTGACTGCATCATCAGGGCTGTGAGCCAAGGAAGGTCAAGGATTTCCGGGAGCTGCCGGAAGCCAGGAAGAGGCCAGAAGGACCACTTTTGAGTTTTCAGAAGAAGCGTGGTCTTGCAGATTGGATTTCAGGCTTCCTGCATGAAATACGTCTCTGTTACTGTAAGTGACCTGATTTCCAATAATAGATTGTGGCAAGCCTAGAAAACTAAGACAGAGTGCATCTTGTGCTCACGTAGGCTACTAGGAATGAAGGAGACAGTTGAGTAATAGAGCTCAATGCGAGTTCTCTGCCGTAATAAGTCCACGTCCATGGCATTAGAGGGCTCTCAGAACATTGCTAGAATTATGTTGTGGCTGGCTAGGTTTAATTTATTTTCTTCATTATGGTTCTCCAAGAATCTATTTCTTCATGAAAAAAAAATTAAGATGGAAAAAGAGGGGAAGAGCAGGCTTCTTTATAATGGAAGCCAAATGGCAATGTGCTTTGATTCGACCAAATTCAGGCTTCCTGTATTTCTACACACAACTACACTACCAGTGCCTGTCGCGTGTTCTGATCACATCACCTCCCCTCCCAGCAGTGCACTGATTCAAACAGCTCATGGGTCTGAATACCTATGTGTCTTCACTTTGCTTGTGTCCTTGCAAAACCTCCCTGTGTCATCTCCAAAAAGCCTCATTCAGCCCCTGATCAAGTCCTCCTCCTTGAAAAGACCCTTCTAGCTTGCTTTTTTGTAATCAATGCACCATCCCACCTAGTTTTTAGTACCTTTAGCTTTAGCAGTCACACACATTGTTGTATATTATATAGCATACGTTCTTTTGATTGGATCGATTTTTACTTATTTATTAATTGTCTCTTATTACTACAATAAATCACATTAAACGTGGTAATTTAAAGAAGAAACAAGAAGGTTCTCTCCTGTACAGTTTCAGAAGGCCGAAGTCTGAAATCAAGAGACCAGCACGGCTGCACCCTTGGAAGGTTCCAGAAGAGACCTCTTCTGGGCCTTTGCCAGCTCTGGTGAGTCCAGGCCGTTTTAGCGCTGTGGCTGCGCTGCTTCCAGCTATGCCTTGGCTGCCACGTGGCCTCTTCCTCCGTGTCTCTCTCTGTGTGTGTCTCCCATGGACACATGTCATTGGATTTGGGGTCCGTCAGAACAATGCAGGGTAATCTCATCTTAGGAACCTTAATTTTTAATGACTTCTACAAAGACAGCTTTCCAAGCAAAGTCACATTCACTGGATCTGATGGCTAGAAAATGAAGATATATTTGAGGCATACACGCAGGAGACAGCATTCTACCTTGCCTGTATCTGTAAAAGCTGGTATATTGTTGTTCTGTTAACTAATTTTCTCATTAAACTGAATCAAATGAGACATCTGAGCCTTGAGGTGTGAGAATCTGTAGATCGCCACAAAGCCCAGGCCTGTGTGTAGTGACGTTTCTGATGACTGGCTTCACCATACGTTGAATTATTATTATTACATTATTATATTATACTTACTATTATTACACACTTGAAAAGCAGTGAGCCCTGTGAGTAAATCGAGGGTCGATGTGATCTAAGGTTCCGTCACAACATTTATAAAACATAATTTAGTTCCATCGGAAACAGGAAATCCAGCTCCTCACGAGGAATGCAATCAGTGTACGGCAAACATATACTAATAAAAGCTAAAAATTAGAAAATACAACACATAAATAATTCAAAGTGAAATCCAGACAGTGTAAATAAATTCAGATCTATTCATTAGTTGTATAATCTTTAAAACTTCCATAGTGTACTTTCTACTTTAATCTGGAGCAAACAGAAGAAAAGTAAGTGGTAAGTAAGCCGTCGAGCTCCCTTCGTGGACCGATGGCACGGGTGGGAGGATGAAGCTCCCCAAAGGTGGATGTGTCCTCTGGGTGACACTTCTGGGTGTGAACCTCTGAGGGCAGGGAGCTAGTGGGCAGTCGTGAAGGCCGGACACTGACGGCAGGCAACCACAGGCCTCCAACCCTTGTCATCGTCCTTCTGGTCCTTGGCACCGCAGGAAAACACTTTGCTCTGTCACACGCTTATGCCATGACTCACCCAGGCCCAGAGCCACAGCTGCGGAGCCCAGCAGTCATGAGGTGGAACCTCAGAGCTCTGACTCTGAGATGGACCTCTTTGCTGACTGAATGGCTTATTAACATTCCTCATAGTGACAAAATACTGACCAGCAGAAGTGGCACCTCTTTTTAATTTCACGCTAGGAATGACCAGTGAGCATTCACCTGCAGAAACAACCCATATGGAGCGCGGAACCTGGGACAACCCAGGGCATTTGGGAGCTCTTGCTGGGGGAGGGCGGGCTTTGGGAAAATCAGGTCACCAGCCGAAGCAGTTTCTGTGTGTTCGCCTTTTCTGCCCAACTATTCAACTTCATAATGACAGTCAAGCCCAATTAGGCAGCTAAATGGACTCACTCCAGTATTGAATATTGTTTTTATAAAGCATTTCTGTTGACGATGACAATGAAGAAGTGTCACTGCCTCACAGATGCTGCCCAGAGCCACAGGCTGCTCCACGCAAAGCTGGAAGCTCGCACAGTTGCAAGGCCAGAGCAGACAACCGGCCGCAGCACCTACCAGATGCAGCCCAACCGGGACGTGACATAAAAGGATCTGATTGAAAATGTCCCACATTTACTCTGCCTGAGAATTGTCACTGAGATAGTAGCGCTGCAAGATGGTGACGCAGCCAGCTGCGGGCCCAGCTCAGTTTCCAGTGTGGTGACCTGGTTACTTTGTATCTGCTCCCGGCCAGTTCGTCAGCTGACTACGCATGGAATTATCTTTCCTTTAATTCGGAGTGGAAGAGCAGCTACTGGCTGATTGGAAGCCCTGAAAAGATGAAGGCACCGTTTCCTCCTGCTTCTCTTCCTCTGTGTAGGATGCCCTTCAAGGACACTACCTGATTTTAAATAACTGGAGGCGAAGATACCCCAGTTGGTGGTAGAAAAGCACCCCGAACTCCAAGAGGCCACCGGGGCGGCTCGCGCGGTGGGGGGAGCGCGGGGCGCATGCGCGCTTCTGTGCGCACGGCAGGCTTTTCTGGTGCGCTGCAGCTCCCTGGAGAATGCTCGGCCTGAAGACCTGCTGCAGGAGCGGGCTCGTGGCTTCCCGCCTCATCCTGTGGGGTCTGCACAGCTGCCCAGGCAGCAGAAAGCTGAGACTCAGGTGTCTGAAAACAAGTGGTGGTGGTCCGGGGGCAGGCGGGCCGGGGCTTCTCCTTCACCCTGTAATCGTACCGTCTTAAGATGGGAAACAGGGAGCAGGGCCGGTTCGCTAAGGCTGCAGTATGGACTCGATTTACAGCAAGAAGTGCGTCTATCCTCCGATAAACAGAAGAACAAAACAGAGTATTTAAAACTAATGGCAGTGCTCTATGCGGGCATTCTATGACACGCAACCTTGAACAGTTTTCATAGAAACACTAGGAAGTGTACATCTACAAACCAAGACGGGTAGAACATACGGTTTTTGTTTTTTGACACAGGGTCTCACTATGCAAGTCAGACTGGCCTGAACTCGTTTTGGAGCCCAAGCTGACCTCGAACTCCTGGAAATCCTCCTGGCTCAGCCTGGCGAGTGCGGGGATTACAGGTGTGCACCACCACACAGGCAGAAATATACTCGTATGGTATTGCCATTATGTATGCTGTCATTCCTTGGTGCAAATGCTACTGTGCCGTGCAAGACCACACACACACATGCACACACGCACGCACACGCACACACACACAGTTATGTCCATTCTTACAGATTCTCTCAGTTATATCCATCAAAATAAGCCCCAGCAAGGGAGCTCTTTATAAATTCAATATTGTTGCACAACATCATTGATCATATATATAGGTCATATATATATATAGGTTCCAATCTTTTATTTTAAAATGCCTCCGATATATTTTCATATATTTATAATAAAAATTCAAGCCTGTGGAGGGCTGCAGAGATCCCTAACTTTCGTCTCCAATGCCGATGCTGAGGTTCAGAGGAGCTACCTGACTTGCCTGAGTTGATAGCATGGCAGGGATAGGGCCCGGCTTCCCACCCTCAGCTCTCCCTTCTGGGTCCGCACCACCACCAGCTGGTGGATTTAAGGGAAGCTTTGCCAAAGCAATGCCAATGTCTCTGCGGGAGGTGGAGCGTGCAAGCACCGTGCAGCAGTGTAGCAGCTTGGAGAACTGTCACTGCCGTGTGACCAAGCTAACTGGGATCCCCGTGCTAGGAAGGAATGCCCACTTGCTGATAAGACATGCCTAGAAAGCATTCAGCACACTGCGTCCCTGCTGAGCTGGGCCACTGCAAAGAGCTTAGCTTTCCTGTGAATTCTGTAATCCATACCACTCCCATTTCTACATTCATATCTCCTACGTTCTGACCCAAATGTGTCTCTTCTTTTCCCACTAAGCAGCCCTAGTGTGCTGCCTGACACTCTTGACGAATAATGCACACGCTCACCTCTGTGACTACGTCTCTGAGTGTTCCCGAAAGCCTGGCCTTACCTGAGGCCTACCCTCGGCATGCATTCCTTCCTCCACAGCCTGCTCCACTCAGTGACATGTTTCTCCACTACCTTCTGAGCTTCAGTGCTTGGTGTCGGTGCAGACACTCTGCTGGGTCTCCCTGATCTTTGTGGCCTGTGGTCCGCCTGTTCTCTCAATGCCCTGCTCCTCTGAGATTCCAAAGCTCAGTTAAACCAGTCTTCCCTCTCATTAGTGCCATGTTGGTCACACCATTCATTTTATTCTATTTGTATTTTATGTTTTCATTTGTATTTTTGGTACAGGGTCTCACTAAGCAGCTTGGACTTGTAGTGACCCTCCTGTTTTCAGCCTCCCAAGCGCTAGGATTACAGGTGTGCGCCACCATGCCTGGTCTCAGTGACTGGCTCAGCGCGCCACGGGGGCAGGGCCTGTGCAGCATGCAGGACTGGGATTGAATCCTGGTCTCTGTGCTTGCCAAAGCAGGCACTTAGTCTGCTGAGCAATCTTGCCTGCCCAGTCACACCATTCATGCATGACTTACAATCGTCCTTCTTGGATATTGCAGCACCAGGGTCGGCCTTTCAGCGTTCCAGTAGGCATGGTGGCCTTTCCTTCCCTCGTTCCTTCCCGTTCTGCTCCCCATGTTGCACCCACATACCCTCGATACGCAATGACTGCACACTGAGATCTCTGCCCCTGCCACAGCCCTCCAGCTCACCTGCTAAAATCGCGATGGTTTCATGGTCCCAGTTCGTCACCTTCGCTGCCGCACTAGTACTAAGCCCCTTCTCACTAGGCATCAACCAGCTTCTATTTATATTTTCTTTTCACTCAGGCGGAATTCTGTGGTGACCTCCACAGTCCATCTCACGCAACAGTCTTCAACTCCCTTGCTGTCCTCCACTTCTGTGACTTTACCTCAAGCTCCACCTCCTTTGCCTGCATCCTGCATGATTCATGTTGCTGAAGACAACCAGAAAGCTCTGGGGTTCTGCTTTAAAGTTATTAATGCAGGTATCCAATAGTCTCCACGTTGTCTGGCCACCCTACCTACTTCCTTGCTATGCTCTCCTTTTATTTTATGCACCGGTCCTCCTGACACATCTCGAACACTCTAAGCCCAAGCTCTGCCGTCAGAGTGGAGAAGACAGCCGGTAAGCATCCGCAAATGCCGGGCGTACCTGAAGATTCCACCCTCCCCTCCCAGCACTGCTCCTCTGTGTTTCCCTTCCTTATCTAGACAAGACGCTCCACTTCAGTCTCCAGTCCCGCCCACACGACACGCTCCGCCGTCTTTCCACGGAAAGGAAAGCGCTTCCTCAGCGGCTCAGCCGTTTGAAAATCCCTCCGATTTCTCGGCCTTCCATTACAGCAATATGTGCAGGCTGAGCCGTGTCTACACACATGGCCCGGCTTGCTGGTTTCCCATTTACATGTAAAATTAAAAATCAAAGAAAGGTATTCATATATTTTCAAAGCCACAACCCTCTCCACAGGCAGTCACTTGAAATTCTTTTGACTGAATCTCTGTGGTTCACCTCTGAAGACAGTGCTCACAAAGTATTTCTGTGTCTCAACACACACACACACACACACACACACACACACACTAACACAAATGCACACACTGAATCCTCTGCCCATCTTTTTTTTATGCATTTAGTGCAGGGTCTATAGGGTCTCACTACACAGATCGGACTTGCAGTGATTCTCCTGTTTTCAGCCTCCCAAGTGCTGGGATTACAGGTGTGCGCCACCATCCCAGTCTCAACTGCGGTGTCAGTGCGCCCCGGGGCGGGGCTGGCATAGCATGCCGGGGAGCAAACCCTGGCCACTGCGCTCTGCCTAAGCAGGTCTTCTGCCCATCTTCTCAATGTACTTATATCCTGGAAGCCAATCTGCAATGCTACCTAAATTCTGTTAATACATGAGATTACTATGTATTGTGACTGCATTTTATTTTTTCAATTGGACCCTAATGGCACCAGAAAGGGATGTAGCAAAAGAGCCTCTTGGGAACTGTTATGCAAGTGCACAGGCAGCGCACTGAGAAAGAGGTTTTGGTCAAGAAATGTAAGGCAGACTTCATGAGAAACATAAGCAATGATAAAGAGAAAGCAAGCACAGCAAGAGTCTTAGAATACACAGAATAGGGGGAGGTGCTTCCTCACAACAATAAAAGGACTTGCACACAAGAACTAACAGAATTTTCTGAGTTTCTTGTGGGGCATGGCGGGAGCAAAGCCAAATACACGCCTGAATGATTGCTTGATTTTATTGCTTTGTATAATAAATCCCAAGGCATTCATTTCTATACCAAATTCTTTTTTTTTTTTTTTTTAATTTTTTTCTGTATTTTAGGGAAGGGTTTACAGGGTGTTCAGGGTCTCACTATTAGATCATAGTGATCCACCTGTTTAGACCCTCCCAGGAGCTGGGATTACAGGCACGCACCACCATGCCCAGTCTCAGTTGCCATCTCAGTGTGCCCCGTGGGTGGGACTGGCATGGCAGGCCTGGGGATCAAACCCTGGCCCCTGCACCTGCTTGCAGGCACTTTAATTCACTGAGCTATTTGGCCAGCCCTCTATACCAAATGCTTCAAATATTAAAACCATTTTAATGATTTTAATTAAAGGACCACATGTTGTGGGAAAATCTAACAGAAAAATAATTTAATTTGTTTATAGAATAATTCCACCCACAATTCTTAGAATCCTTATTGCATTCACTTGGATAAAGACATGTTGCTCACTGCTTTTTTGTTTGTAGGCTTATTAACTGAATAATATGGCTCTGTTAAGTCTACAAAATTCATTTCTAATCCCTAATAACCTGAAAATGGTTTACATGACAAAGAAATTTACATTATTTGCCAGAAAATAAAATTAGCAGCCTTTGTGCTTTCCAATTCAAATTAAGTCTATTCCAAATTAGGGAGGTTTGAAATGACTTGCAATGAAATTATCTATCTGTCTGTCTGTCTGTCTGTCTGTCTGTCTGTTTATCTATCATCTATCTAATAACTATCATCTATGTATCTGACATCTATCATCTATTATTTATCTATCATCTACTTATCATCTATCTATGTATCATCTATCTACTATCTATCATCTATTTATCATCTGTCTAACACCTATCTATCTTCTGTCATCTGTCTTCTATCTATAATCTGTCTATCTATCTATCTATCCTTTTTATGCAATAGCTATCAGGTTCATTTTATTAACACAAATAGGGCTTCAGGTCAGTAAACATAACTCTGCTGCTTAATAGTGAAACTCGAAAGCGCATGCGTTATTTCCAGTAGCGAGATGCCGACACAGCAGCACAAGCTGCCCGCCGATACTGACCTCCCCTTGTTCCCTGTGCAGAGTCGGGTGTCCCCTGCCCTCTCATGATTCAAAGCTGAATGGCCACTAGGAAGCCACTTAATTTATTCAATAACCATTTGATGTGGCAATTAGTTTTCAATGAATGCAAGTAGGACATCAGGAATGAGGAAAGGCCAACTGGATTTTGGGAGAGGTGATAAATGAAAAATTCAGAAATCTATACTGAAAAACAAATATTCCAACAGTAAATACTAGAAGTATTTTAAAATGAAATTGCTCATGAAATAAGAGTCTTTATAAGGGCTAAATAGATTCTCCATAATGATTCCTGGGAAAAAAACTATAATGCAAAAGCTAAAGCACTTTCAAGAAAGACCGTGCAGCTGCCTGTGCCTTCAAATTGCTGTATGGTCATTAATTACTGACTACATCTGAAAGATGTCAAAATACACAAAAATTACTTTAATTCATATGCAGCTTTATCTTAGTGATATGAAGCTTTTTTTGAATGGACCACAGCAGCTCTCCTCGGAACTGAGAGTGGAATGGAAAGCAACAGCGGGAAGGAGCGTCTTTCCTGAGGAGCTCCTGACAGACACAAGCAGGGCGGGCCTAGACCAGGCTCTTCCATTCCTAACACTACCTACCCTGCTGAAGGTGCGAGAGGACCCCTTAAGTGGGCAACTGACTTCTCAATGGTTGACAAGAAAAGACTTTATTCTCTAGTTTGCAAAATCTGAAAAAATAAAAAACATTTAAAAATCAATCACAAGTATCTTCCTTCATACATTTCAGGGGACATAAAATAGGTCTTTAGTAGGAAAGAACCCGCTTTTTATTTTGAGCAATAGTACTGTGTCACTCCCAGCGAGATTATCTCTCCATTTACACCTGAAGGCATGATCAGTCTTTATTTCAGGCTAAAGTGTATTCTGGTTCTTTTGGCTTTTGGCAGTATGTCTATTTTAACTGAGTACAAAAGCCGAGGGGAACTCCTGAGGCAAGGGGTGCATCCCGTGGAGACGAATTCTGCCTCCTATTAAAGAGCCTTCTTGGAGTAAGTTTTAAAGATTGGAAGAAACAAGCCGCTTGGCAGGATTAGGGAAAGTGGAAAATCAACAGGATGAAGATGAGAAAGAGAGGTTACTCAGGACTCAGCGCTCTGGGGAAGGCCGGGCAAGTGCGTCCCAGCTGAGGTGCAGCCTGGGATTCGGGGACGAGGGTATCCCTACTTAGGAGAAAAGATCGGGGTGGTCTCAGTTCAGATT
>NW_004524783.1:2019036-2029159 GCF_000260255.1 Octodon degus
ACCTGTAATCCCAGCTCTTGGGAGGCTATCAACAGGTGGATCAGTATGAGTCTGATCTAGTAGCAAGACCCTGAACACCCTGTAGACCCTTCCCTAAAATGCAAGAGAGAGAGAGAGAGAGAGAGAGAGAATATTCTCATGAGGTTAATCTGGTTTGTTGTTGTTGTTGTTATTATTATTAACGTATTTGGTTGTTGCAGGGTCTCTCTATGCAGCTCAGACTCATGGTCCTCCTGCTTTCAGCCTCCCCAGCGCTGGGATTGCAGGCGTGCACCACTATTCCTGGACTCTGGCTGGCTCAACCTGCCCTGGGCACAGGGCCAGTGCAGCATGTGGTGCCCGGAATCGAACTGTGGTCCCTGTGCTTGCCTTAGCTTGCCTAAGCTGGCACCTTAGTCCACTGAGCTATCTTGCCGGCCTCTTCAAAACTGTGCCACATGTACCATACTTTTGCTGACAATCTTATGGGGAAAGTTGAACGCAGCAGCTGTTCGCCGCTTCATGCTAATTGAATGTGAGTTTCAGCATTATTCCTTCACTCTTGGGCCTTCCAATCACTTAACTAAACTAAGGCAAAGACCCAGGTAAGTGAGAGGGAATACGTTAGCCGTACATCACCAATTGATGAATCTCAAGCACAAACCTTTGAGGCTCAAGCGCAAACATTTTTCAGAGTTAAAATTCAAGATCTATACTTCTTGATATAATAAAGCCGGATATCCTGGTGTGTTTAATTTTTAGCTAGTAGCGGAGTCCTACTTCAAAGCCAAAGTAATCTGGTTCTAGTGGCACAGGGTAGCTTTCAGCCCCTCAGTCCACACCAGTATCTTCATAAGACGTATTTTAAGTGTTTCTGTGTATTATTTATATGTAACAATGTTACATACAAATATGCTAATAGTTATCAAGATAATGATTGTAGATCTTGCAATACACACATGAAGATCACATAGTCACATGCCTTTGTATTTCTATTTCTTCACATGCAAAGTGGAAACTATCCTCATTTATTGGGTTGTTAGTAAAATGAATGAAATACTGAACATAAAATGCATCTTACTGTAAATTACCCTCCACTTGATTCATTTATTTTAAAAATTATGCTGTCCCATTACCCTTCCTCGGAACAGAGCTCAGCGCTGCGCAGAGGGGCTAGGAGGGAGACGCTGAAGTCCACACACAGAGTGCCAGAACACATGTGGGTTAAACACCAAGACTCCACGATGGTGGGCTTGTGTACCGCGAGATCCACGATCATATTGTGATAACTATTAGCATAGTACATTGCTACACATAAATAATACACAGAAACACTTAAAATACATCTTATGAAGATACATCCCAAAGAGCTAGCTCATGTAAAGTGGTTTTTTTCTTTTTCTTGTGTTGATGTTAGTGCCATAAAGTTATAAGAAACATATGAGAGAAATTACACCCAAAAAAGTGAGAATTTTTTCCTGTCTCACCATCACACATGTTGAGCCCCAGACACAGTTATCCCCTTAGAATGCATTACAGATGCATTGCTTAGCAAATGCGTGCAAGATGTTTGCTCAGACACAGACTCGCAGGCCAGCGCTAGGGGAAACTGGCAAGAGTCTGCAGCAGGCAGCGTTTCTAGCACGTTGCCAACCTGGATCATTTTTTTTTTCCCTGAGAATTTTGGCAGCTGTCTCCCATCTCTTCAGATTGCACTTATAATTGGTTGTTTCCATGGAAACATGGACTTGAAACTATAGTCTTTTTTATTAACTAGCTATAAAATGGACATGTGCCCTCAGCAAAATGGGAATTTGGGGGTAATAACAAGTGGGACAAAGCCTACCATACATGTTCATAGGATGCTAATTCTGTAAGCACAGGTACTGCACCCACAGTTGTAAGTCTAAGTGGCGGGCATCTCCCCTGGTTTCTTTCCGTGGTAACTTATTTAACAAGAGCTTTGGATCCACATTTACTTATGGCCTACATTTGTTATCATTGTGATTAGCAGCACTTTCTAAAATTTAAGAACAAAATTCTACCTCACAGTTTGCACTAATTATGTTACAAATATCCTGAGAATTTCTGAGAAGAAATGAAACTTGTTTTAAGCCTGCATCAAAACTTCGTCTGATCTACAGTGGGGTGTGGGAAAATTCCTCATGCTTACAACTGGAGTTATCTGTGGGCAAACAATCGTGCTTTTGCTTTTAGTTATCAAAGTGCATCTGGAGCCGACACGCCCAGCTCACACTATAATCCTGTGCCTCCATTAAATCCTGAACTGCATGAGACTGTGTAAATCCCCGATTTTGTAAAAGCTGTAGTTTCTCCTTACCACTTCATCTGGACAACCATTCATTCAGCAGTCAAATTAAGGTTCCAGGTCTGTCCCATCTGTGAACAATGTAGTTTTGTGACAAGAAAGAATTGGTACATAGTGAATAGCACAGCTGAGGTCCAGCATCCGAGGCATTGTTTGCATGTGATGGGGCGGGTGCAAAGTGGAGAGCAGCCTGTTAGAGAGCAGCGCCCACCAACTTCCCACAGCATGGTGGAGAAGTGTGCACACATGGGCACACATGGAGTGAAGACAGAAGAAGGCGGCAACTTCCAGAAACATGCAGAGCTTTCAAAAATGCACAACACGGAAAATACATGGAATAAGTTTACAACACAGTGTTTAGAACAAGTTGCAAATTAGAAGTTACAAACTCTAGGCTGGCCAAATAGCTCAGCAGATTAAAGCACCTGCAGGCAGGCGCAGGGGCCAGGGGTTCAATTCCCCAGGCCTGCTGTGCCAGCCCCGCCCCTGGGGCATGCTGAGACCCTAACTGAGACTGGGCATGGTGGTGCGCGCCTGTAATCCCTGCTCTTGGGAGGCTGTAAACAGGCAGATCACTACGAGTCCGATCTAATAGTAAGACCCTGAACACCCTGTAGACCCTTCCCTAAAATACAAAAAAAAATAAGAAGTTACAAACTCCATAACTCTTTTTGTGCTTTTCAAGTAATAATGACACCTTAATCACTCCTTGTTCAGTGCAGCCTGTACACCCTTGTGCTGTTGGTGTGCACATGCTCCGCTCCCCCGTGACATCTGCACCAAGTTCAATCACGGCAGAGTTTTTATAGCTTCCATTGTTTAAATTTCAGCCAAAAATATACCTCCATTTTCTATCTTGCAACCTGCCAGGGCTAAGCCTGATCGACAGTCTCTGTTCATCTGTCTTCCCGGTAGCCAAGCTCCTCTCACAGCTCTGACAGCCTCCCTCCTCAACTCTTTTTGAGACAGAGAAATTGGACAGACTCCCTTGTCTGAGGGGTCAGGGTGGTAAATAACTGAACCCCAGTGCCTGGGACAGTTCAGGACCCCAGACAACACCCGGAGGTACACCTGCCTCCACCTCCAAACTCAAAAGCAGCGGTAAAGACTATTTATCAGTTATTTGTATCTATACAAAAGGTAACTTGGGTAGTTGTACTGCTGATTTCTGCTGGTCTACTGAAAGGAACAGTTAATACTTAAAATTTAATAGTGATCATTATTCCATCCCATTCTTCTACAAGACTGATGGGTTAGTATGGGTATGAAATAATTTTAAAGCTAAAAAACCCTGTTGTAGTTACAGTAGAACTATGCACTTTAAAAGCTTGACTGTGGCATATTGAATTTTAAAATGTGGTACCTGGAGGGTTAAACTGCTGCTAAGCGGTTGTGGATTTGCTTGAAGAACAGACGTCCATTCCAGGTAGGAAAGGATGGAACACCGAGTCACAGATGAGGAGAGCATGGGCTTCTGAAGGATTTTTGCGTCTCCTTCTGGGAGATGCTAAATTTCTCCCTCGGAAGGTTTTCCTGCCGACACACGCTCATCGCTCCAGAGTGGTCGATTTTGTGCATTCCAGGCGGATGCACTGAACATGCTTGAATAATGGTAATCAGCTGCACCGCTGCGGACCACTTCCTTACTAGAGAACTCCGAGGCAGAGCGCTTGGAAGCCCTGGAGCTGCGAGCGCCCTGCCTTCCCCTGTGAGGAGGTGGCTGGCAGCAGAGCGCGCTGCGCCCGGGCCACGAGGCAGGGCGGCAAGGACGCCGCAAGAGTGCTCGGGCGGCGACTTCGCCTGCACACCCCGCTGCTTCCTGCCCACCGAGTTGAAATGATTTATGATTTTGGAAAACATACTTGAGTGTCATGACAATGTTTTGGATCACTTTCTGGGAGCATCTCACTGACTCTTCTCATTTCACTCTTCATTGTTTTGATAAACTGAGACTCGAGTGCCTTGAAAGCGAAGCAAATGAATCAAAACACCTGCATCCCCAGCTTAGGGAGCGCACGTCCCCTCTGCCGTCTGGTCAGTGCCAGCAGCCTCCGGTTGATGTCTGTGGCCGTGCTGCGCAGGGACGCAGGGCCGCGCGCAGCCTCCCACGTGTGGCGCCAGAGGAGGGTGCCGCACCCTTATCCTCCACAGCTTGTGCACCACCAGCACGCAGGCATGCTTTGCCGTCACTCAAAATCCTAAATCTCAGTGGACTGCTTTGCTTCCTGGGGTGGCTGTTCATTAGAATTCTAGTTCTATCTCAAGCGGGGGAGCTAGAAGGGTTGTGTCAATGTTATCATGCGGGCCAACGGTGAACATCTGCCCTTAGCACTCGCTAGACCTGCAGGGTAGCAGGATCGCAGGCCACATGAGAGAAGAACATGAAACATGAAAGTATCAACTTCCCTCAACATCAGATAAAAATTAAAACAAAATACAACCACAGCTTTCTGTTTCTGATAGTAGATAAACTCTCCTTACTAGCCAAAGTAACGTGACACGTTGTTACCTTCAACATGGAAGGTACGCTGTGGAAGATAAGGGGACGGCATCTTCTGTGAGGTGAAAGGGGTAAAAATAGGACAAAAAGTACTAGCGGTAGATTTTTCTTGAGGAAAATATGATGCAATATTTAAAAACATGAAAACATCGCAAAATTTCTTGCCATATGCATGTTCAGCATTTTAGTTTAAAAATCTTTTTATGAATGAATTTTTGAATGAAAATGAATGAACTGATGGTTTCTTTAAATTAGACTTGCACCTACTACATTTCCAGCAGTATTACGTTTTGTTGTCAAATATTATATATTCCCTCCTGCATGATGGTGAAGCCTCATTATTACACAAAGAACTAACAGAATAATGTTGAAAACAACAGCGAAGTAGTAGGCAAAGGCAAGCCATAGAGAATGACAAACAACTTCCTCAGTACATTGCTTGTTTTCTTTGCTATAATGAGCTGACACTAATTGTTCATCTTGTATTTCTTAATATTTTCACTGTCCATTTCACCTTATACCTAGAGGAGCCCTAGCCATGTACAAGTAAGATGTAGGGAAATATATGCTAAGATATGCTAAATACGTTCTATAGGACATATACGCCTACGATTTGGGCTGTAGGGAGGCAGTCGTGGGCAGCTGGATGCTTCCTTACACTGGAAAAATGGAAGAGGCAAAACCAAGCTAGACAGCTGGCCACCAAAACCAGCGAGGTGGAGCACACCTGTAATCTCAGAGCTGGGGAGGCTGGAGCAGGAGGGTCACTATAAGTCTGAGTACCGAATACGTAAGTTTAAAAAATAAAAAAGTAGAGGCTAATCTTAGTGTCGGTTCTGTCATTTGCTGTGAAGATTATCTTTAGAGTAAGACGGAGATAAATTGTTTCATTGTTAGTTAAGGCAGTCTTCTGAATGAAAGATTTTTAAAGCAGCAATGTTCTCATGGTAGAGAGGAAAGAATGCCAGGCTGGTTGTCCTGTTCTTAGATTGTTCAGCTCACACGACAGGAAGAACTAAAAAGTTGAAGCTGTTTCAGGTACACACATCAAACACCAGCGTGGACGCAAATGTCACATGCTGTACATATGACCTAATTATGAGGAGGATGAAGGAAATGGGGGAGGGCATGGAGCGAGGAGGGGGGAAGTGGGGGAAGGAGGCGGGACAGAGAGGCCCGGCTGTGCTGGTCCATGGGCCTCCTGCGCCCCACAACGAAGGGGAAGCAAGTACTGATAAAACAGGATTTCAAGAAAGGAATTGTGTAGGCCGACAGCACATCGGGCTTCTTCCTTAGTGTCCAACAATCAGTGAGTTTGATTTTCTGCCTTCATACGTGTGGTTGGAGGAGGTAAAAGCAAAAGCAAATGTGAACACAAGAGTTGCCAGAAAAGTCCTTATTTCCTCTTTCTATTTGGGAAGAATTAATATGCTCTGAAGATGGAAACGGTGCAATGACCAACGTCACCTTTAACCGAGGAAAGAATGTTACTTCAAAACAATCACAGTGGCCCGGCCGGAGAGCTCAGCCACGAACGCGCCGCTTCGGGTTCGAGCCCCCGCCCCGGGGCGCCCTGAGAGGGCGACTGACACCCGGCGTGGAGGCGCGCCTGTAATCCCTGAGTGCACCTGCAATCCCAGTGCTTGGGAGGCTGAAACCAGGAGAACAACTGAGTGCAGACCTGTGTGGTGAGACCCTGTAGACCCCGCACTAACTACATGAAGAAAAATCGCTTTGCACGCGATACTGGAAACGGAAGTCTAAGCGCTTTTGGGTTGTCTCTGGTTTTCCGCTCCTGTTCTCTCCCTGCACACTGAAAGGGACGAAGCAAGATAAAGACAGGCAGCGAGCGGCTCCGAGGGCTGAACTGTTAATACTTACCGAGTGGCTTCTTCACCTAACGCCGAGCCTAGCCCTAGCGGTCGGTGCGCTACAACGGGAGGAAGACACGCTGAAAGCCAGCATCGTCAGGGGTGCAGAACCGCGAGCCCCCAGGGCCTCTGGGAGCAAGGAAGGGGGTGCGGGTGCGGGTGCGGGTGCGGGTGCGGGTGCGGGTGCGGGTGCGGGCGGAAAGGCGCGAGGCAGACGCCCAGCAGCCGGCCCAAGAGCAGCAGGAGCGAGACCGAGGCAGAATCCAGAACGTTTGCAAAAGCAGCCGCCGGCTCACTGGTGCCGGACACACGCTCGCTGAGTGAGAAGGCGCCCCCCACCCCGTGGTGGTATTTGGGGCCTAGGGCTGCACCAACCCCTGGCTGTCATTTGTTCCTCCTCCCCTTGTCACCTGGCACCAGACTTCATCTGTCCTGCTGCCTCCTGTCCATCACTGTGCGTGTGCTTTGGAGCCAAGATTAAGTAAAAGAAGAGCTGTTTGGGCCCAGGGACTTCAGTCCTACAGCAGTCAATCTGATAACCGAGGTCGCTACCAAAGTGTCTCATGGAGGGACGCTCATGGATAGCACTGAAAAAGGGGGATGCCCCTGTCCCAGGGAGAGCTGAATGGGGCGGCGTGAGACCACTTCCCACAACTCAGAAAAGAGTGCAACTTAAAATCTATGTTCAGTTTTCATAGTGAATATTTTTGGATTCTGGTTGAATACAGGTAAGTGAAACCCCAGAAAGGGGACCATAGATGAATTTAGTATAGCTGGCTCGGGTCCCAATGTGTGGGTACTGAAGACTGAAAGATAAATTCAAAGCTTTTGCAGATAAATGGACACAACTAGAGACTATACTGGTAAGCGAAATCAGTCAGTTCCACAGGTGCAGATGTGGCATTATCTCACTAGTGTGAGAACCCGATGGAGTAATTAAAATCTAAAAGGTACAACAGATACTGTGACTAGGAAAGAAATTGCTCAAGGGCAAGAAACACCTGGGGTAAGGGAATAAGCAAGTGAAAGAAGGGAAAGAGGTATGTAGGAATATGCACAGAATAGTTGGGATAACTGTCTTTTGAAAAGAGCAGTTAATGCTGAAATGTTTTTTTCTTTTTTTTAACCTGACTCTTTTCTTCCTGTTTTGAATTTCTTGTATCTTCTTTGATATTTTTTTCTTCTTTCTTTAAACAAAACTTACACAATTATATTTGATAATCTGAACAACTAACTTGAAGATAACATCATATAATACAACCATTGTTGAATTCCTATTATTTTGCTTAGTGAAATTGTATATACTTTCTAACATTATTTTTTCTATCAGTATTTTGTATTCTTAAGAAACACTTCACATTAACTTGGAGCGAATAGGTACTGCTTCATGAGGCACAGTGGTGTGAGAGAGGGTGGAGAATGACAGTGCATGACATCGGGATGGAAAGCACAGAGGTTTTAAGGTCTACTGGGAGTGGGGACTGCGGATTTCAGTATTCGCGAGTCTGTGTGATGCCTTTAAGAGGTCCAGAGAGGTGTTTACATGTCTGAAGTTCACAAGTCATCAGTGGTAGAAAAGTGGGTGCTGGTGTTGAGGGAGGGAGGGCAGCGACCACCGGTCCTGCAGCTCAGTTCTTTATTTGATCACCAATCCCAGCTGGACACCAAAGCAAAGCAAAACAGAAGACTCCTCCTCTCCTAGCAGCCTTCTTTCCTTTGGAAGATGCTTGCGCTGAGAACTGTAGCCTCCGGCTGTGCATTTCAAGAACACGCTGAGGACCTGGTGTCTGTCGTAAGACGCTGGAGCCGTCTTGTCCCTGGACGGGCTATAACACAGAAGTACCAGCTTGGTGCAGCATCTTCCCCTTTTGTATCACATGGAAGTGTGTGGTGGCTGTTACTAGGAGCTAGACAGCCTTTGCTTGTGGCTACAGGTGCGTGTCATATTTCTGAACGTCATCTGTATTCACTAATGAACTTATTGGCAAGAACAAAAGAGAAACATTGAGAAGAACAGTTCTAGGGACAGAAAATCATAGTTGGCCCGCCAGATCGGACCTGTTCCCTGCCTGCACACTTGTGTGCTAAGAATTTTTCGCAAAGTAGTTGATGGTAGAGAATAGTGATTCTGTGTTTCAACCAGGAAAATATCACCTAAAAAGAGAATTCTATTATTATCAGTAATATATTTGCATAACAAAAATTTTATAATTCAATCACATTACTCTAGTTTGAATTTTACCAGTGGAAATTTTGTACAAATTTTTGTTAATTTGCTTCTTGGCCCTGAAATCTAAAATATTTAGTGTATGACACTAAATATAAAAAGTTTTCAAACTATTACTATAATCTCTAGCACAGCAGAACAGTATGAAGAAAATTTTCAATGTGCACAACAGCATGCTCTAAGTAACATTCCCAGTTTCCAAATTTACAAGCTCCGTGGAGCAAATGCTACAGTTGTCCTTGTCACAGATGAGAATGCTGAAACGCAGAGAAGTGCCTTGTTAATCCATTAGACAGCCACCGCACAATGCCTGAAGTTGAGTGACACACAACCAGTCATAGTTTATTTGCCTCACAGTTCTGAACGCAGGAAATTGAAAATTAATTGAGTCTATCTGGTAGCCGCTTTCTTCCTCACGATGCAAGAGGTAACTGGAAAATACAGTGACTCCAACTTTAAAACACTTATTACAGCAAAAGACACAGTGCCACTGAACACCCACTGGGGTAGAAAATTACTCCACTGAGCAGGAACATCTTCAGTTATGCCGTTTCAGCTACTCTGATATGTTGAATTAAAAACATTCACCTTTTGCATGGTCCTTTCGACTGCGGAAAAGCCACCAGCCTCAAGGTGACAGATCAGTGAATGAGGAGAACAAGGACACAGCATCATGTTTTTATAAGCTTTGGTGGCAGCATTCACTGTATTTGTTAACATCACCTTGTAAGACGCTCAGGAAAGAGGACTTCCAGAAAGGCTTCTGAAAGTGGCAAGAACAGCGGGAGAAGTGTGTTTCAAGGGATGAGTATTTTGAGGAGGATTCATGACAATGTTCTTTTTACTAGAACACATTTTTAAAATCTAAACATTCATTGTCTATTTTGCTAAACACTGTGGATGGCTAGAAGCATCACAGGGTGAGAAACTATCCTTGCACACATGAAAGAAGAGGGGCTGCACCTTGTCTTTTCACTCCTGAGAAGAGGAATCTATCCCCTAAGTAACATTAATTCATTCCTTGATCAACTGCCAAAGATCTGACTTCTTAATCCTGGCTATCAAATTCCAAATGAATTTTGGAGGAGACATACAAATCAAGGACTCGTCTATAAAAGAGTAAGTGATGAAGCAGCATTTGCAGCCAGTTGCTCTTCCTTCGGGCTCACACGCATATTCCCAGCTCTGAACATCAGGAGCCTCAGGGCCTGCTCCTG
>NW_004524783.1:2030023-2035724 GCF_000260255.1 Octodon degus
GCCTGCTCCTGCCCCTCCTGCCACAGGTCCACTCTCTTGCCTCAGGGGTCTTGAAGATGTCTGTACTTCCTCCCACTGCTCCTTGAAGATGTCTGTACCTCCTCCCACTTCTCCTTCTTTTGCTTATAACGTTCCCTGTTCAACAAAACTGGGGCTGAGGTACGCAAACGTGGTGAGAAAACGCGCCCCTTGATAGTCATGTTTTCACCTGCTGTGACTGTACTGGGCGGCCAAAGTGAACCAGAGTTTTCAGCCTCCAGCACACGCTTTCATCTATGGAATGGGAAAGGTGCTGTCTGTGTTGATACTGATTAAGCACTTCCTAGCAATATACTGATGCTCAGTGTTTTGTCTATGTGACGGCTAATTCTAGGCGTCAACATGCCCTGGCTAGGCGATGCGCAGATGCCTTGCGACGTGAAGCCAGGCCATTGCCCATTGAGGATGATGCTGGAAGAGATTAGCGTTGGACTGGGGGGCTGCTTAGCAAGGGTCTTCCCTCTCCCGAGGGGGCAGGCACTTTCCTACCTGCTGAGGGCCAGCCGGCAGGCAGCTGGGCTCTCTTCTGGGGCTACACCTTCATCTTCTCTTCCCCGCAGCATTGAGCCTCCAGGCCCCTGGCCTCTGACTCTGGACCTGGACGCAGTGCCCTGCTCTGAGGCCCCAACAGCTACCCTGCTTCCTCCCTGGCTCACGCCTTTGGCTTGGACAGAACTGCACCCCTGGCTGCCTGTGGTTCCCGGCACGTGCAAAGCATATTGCAAAACTTGGACTTGAATTCTGTGCAAGCCAAGCCCCCCAATACACCATAAACCCCCTCCTTTTTATATTGCGTTCCGAGAACAGTGATTAATACAGTTTATAATTGTCATTAGTGAGGCTCAAACTGGATGTCGTACGTTTGCAAATCGAAAGTGACCATAAACACTGACCTTAAAATAGAAACCGGTGAAGCCAAGATTGTAACAGTGCTCTGCCGTAACGAAAGAAACCATTTCGCGTGACCTACAAGGTAGCACGAGATGATGTCCCTGGTCTTCGCTTCAACTGAGGACTTCCTATGGGACTGGGCAGGATTTATGTCAGACGGAATCCTGTAGCAAGCATTAATGACCTCGTATTTTTAAAATAATTGTAAAGGTGTTAGTATTCATTGCTCCAAAATAAATGTCAGATTTGCAGGCTGTTTGTACACGTGTTTCAGAAAATTCTAACACATTCATTTCTATCTACTGCTAAACAAGGACAGCCAGCCTAAGTTGCTGTTTACTGCATACCAGGCACTGTACAGGCATGATCCAATAGAATGCTGTAATACACTTAACATCAAGTTGCACCAATTGTATAAAGCACAGAGTGGTTAAGCTCTTCCAGTTAGCTGCTGACCACAAGTAGCAGGTGGGGCGCCCAGGAGCACACCCAGGCTCACCCTTCCTTGTAAGCACTACACACCTGCTTCGCATTTCAGGCTCACACAAAATAGAAACCAACAGTTTGTATAATGACAGGTCTGCTACATGATTCTCAGAGATAAAAATGAAATATATCAGATTTAAGACAAGAGAGAAAAGAACAAATGGAAAACAGGCAAGCATGCACAAGTTAGAACAGTTTGGGGCCCTTTAAGAAGGTAAAGAGCTTCAGGCATACCTCAGCCCCTCAGTCCAACACTGAGGACCAGCAAAAGACAGAAATGAGATTTCACACAAAAGCTGTGTACTATCAAGACTCAACACTGTTTAGCACATGCTCTTTGGGGAGGTATCATATAGTGTACTTTAGATATGTCTTAACCAAAATGTTTAACACTACTTAAAAACACCTTCTTAGCTTTTCAGCATTTAAAAAATTTCACACAAATGACATTCCTTCATTCTCTAAGCAGAATGCTAATTGTTTTGCAAAAATTATTCCAATAAGGCCAATGAGATAGCTCAGAGGACTAAGGCAAGCACAGGGACCAGGGTCCTATCCCCGGTACCACATGCCATGCCAGCCCCACCCTGGGCACGCTGAGCTGGTGACTGAGACCTGGCATGCTGGCACATGCCTGTAATCCCAATGATGGGGAGGCTGAAAATAGGAAGATCACTATGAGTCTGAGCTGCATAGTGACACCCTGTACCAAATGCATAAATCAAAAAACAAAAACAACAAAACAAGAAAATTCTTTCAAATAACTTTTACAACAACTCTAGAAGGGAGCCACTGCCTTTCTGTTTATCTTGCAGATTTCCATTTACAGCTGAAGAGAGTGACATATTGGGAGAAAATGATTCCGCTGAGGCCACAAAGCTCCTAATCCTAACTTTCGCAGCTGGAATGTGAACCCAGAATCTTTAATCAAATTTGAGCCGCTGGAACACCTACACTTTAGCAGCTCACTGAGAAAGCGACTGAGCGGTGCAGTACCCTGAGATGGCTCGTGGTGACTTCGGCCTCCTGTCTCCACTTGATCACGGAATTCCAAGAGCTCCTAAACAGCAGAATGCAGCCAGACGAACGCAGGGCCGCTTCTACTAACTCACGTATCGCCACACAGTAACTTCTGTCCTGCTAGCACACTATCCAGCCACCACGGTGCAGAGGTCCTGTGATTAAAAAATAATCAGGGAAGGGGTCTGGCCTAAAGCCAGGAAAGGACTGCAGCTCGTGCATCCGCACTATGGCAGTGCCCAAGTACTGCCAGCAATGATAGGGATTTAGAAATTCATTCACAGAATGAAGATCAAAGAAATTAGATCATTCCTTTGAAAAGCCTTGCGGTGCCCCAGCCCAGCCAATACCTTGTGACTCGGAGGCTTGGACCCCTCCCAGCTGCATCTAGTCACAGAAACGCTGAGTAACAAACTCACGCTGCCCTGTGCTGCCAAGTTTTGGGGTTGTTATGAGCGATAGATCACTTAGTATAGCAAGCAACATTGTAGTACCGAAAACTCACAATTGTCAAAGAAAGTTTGACACTTTTACTCAGAAGAATAATTCAATCACCTTTAAAATAACCTCTAAGGAAGATATATAAAGCATTTCTAGGAAATGACACAAATAAATAATGACGCTTTCCAGAAGTAAAGAGATGGATTTTGTGCTGCCAACAGCCTCAAGTTCAAGGCTGCGAAGAATCAGCAGACCCACATTCGGGCACAAAACTGTGTCTGGGAGTTCGGGGTTCTTCCCTGTTAGTGCCATTCTCTTTCCTAAACTCCAGATTACAAATTTTGGACACCAAGACAGCCATGGACAATAATGCTTTAAGGGAGGAAAAAGAGCACTTCCTGGTTACAAGTTAGCGTTGCGGATTACCCAGAAAGCAACCACAGAGCGATGGGAAGGAAATGGAGAGAACAGAACCAACCAGCTTGGCCCCCTCCACGCAAAATAGCTCGTAGACACTTCTCCGCCCGCCCACACGTGCGCTGCGTCTGGCCACTGCCGCGGACAACGCAACTAAGGTAGGAGGAAGTCGTCCCGAGGGAAAATGAATGGCGCTCCACTCCACCCTCCCCGACCGCGCAGCCTGTCCGACGCCTCGTGGCCGCGCTCGCTTGGAAACGCAAAAGCTTATTCATGTCGTCCGCATGTTCTCGAGCTATTTGCAGCCTATTCCGCGTTTCTAATTCCCATTTGATATTTTGCTAATGGCACAAAGTGACTTTGTTCGATAAGCTCACTGAATCAAACTGTCTCTAATTCAAAAGCTCAGTTGATCCTCACTGGCGCCTGTTTACTGTCCCACTCTCCCTGTCACTGCGCACCAACACAGGCGACCCTTCACCTGGATAGCACTTGGCCTCCGCTTCCTGGCTTTCTCTACAGCTACGGGGGGATAACTTTGCAACCCAAAATAATAAATTCCCGGGTCCCTCGTGCGCTGGGCCTCCCTTTCACGCACCTAACCTACCAAGCGTCACCACGCAGCGACACAGCACACGACCAAGGGAAGGCGCTCAGGCGCCGGAGTTCGTGCTGTTGGGAGCTGTGACCGAGGTTGGTCCCGAAGGACGTATCACCTCGGGCTAGCCTACGAAGAGGTGCACACGTACAGCTCAGAGTGAGGTTTCTACTGACTTTTGAGCCATCTTGAAGTGAAAAATTGTACGATGAGAATTACCTGTATTGGCGCGATGAAGCTGAGTGAGTGGGACAATAAGTCTACGAGCGAAGTCTGGAGGAATATGGTGGCCCTGGCCACTGTCATGTAGGACGCACTCATCCCTGTATTGTTTGCTTCTCCAAAACGCAGGTAATTCAAAAAGACTTTGTGTTGCCTATAACAAAGGTCTCCCCGGATGAACGTTTCACAGCGTGTTGTACGGTGAAAGACACCCTCACTGCACTTCATGAAGACAGCAAACTGCAGCCAGCTACCGCTCTGCGGCGTAAAGCACCGCAGAGCGCTAGGCGGCGCCAGTGCGCAGGGCTCAGTGCAGCCGAGGCAGCAGGACAGCCTCCCACGGCAGCGCGGGGCAGGCTCCGGGCTGGCCCAGACCTGCAACTTTTTAACTTTTCAAGATATTTAGGGCCAAGGAAGATTAAAAAGTGAAATAACGTGCAGGTGCCTACTACCTCTAAAGTGGCACAGCTCTGGGGCAGTGCCCGGGTCATTCAGTGATTTCAGCCAGTGAAATGTTAAACTTTTTTGTCCCCCAGGAAAAAGGCCCGTCCTCCCTTAGACACTCCGGGGCACTGAGGATGGCGAGCCCTATCGTCAGCACAGCGCTGCCCCCACCCAGGAAATGCTGCCTTTTCAAGGACATTTTGTACACTAACCTAAAGATCATACTCAAGAGTTTAAAGATTACATGGCTTCTCTTCACGTAAAAACCCAAATCATAAAGAGCAAAATAAACTGGAGATGACAGGAAGTAGGGAAGTAGGCATTTGTCAAATGGTAAAAGGAAAGGGACGGAGAGATGGAGGGATCAAGAGACGGAGGGAGGGAGAGGCTTGCGCTGTGTGCACCAGCCCCACGCGCGGAGCGGCCACACTACCTACTGCATAGGCGGGCGAAGAAGAACATAAGAAGGAAGTAACTCCATTAACAGCATTAGCGGTTAACGACATTGTAATCTCAGCTTCATGAGCAAAAACCCAGACTGCACTGGCCATCTCGCCTTATTGAAAAGATTTTGAACAACAGAAATCACCAACAAAGCGGAAAGGCAACCCACAGAGTGGGAAAACTGCAGCCAGCCATCCTCCAGACATCAGATTCGCATCGAGAACTGCACCAGCAGCATCAAAAGCATCATACCACAGTGATATATATGCACCCTTGCTTACAGCAGCACAGTCTGTCATAATCAAGATTCCAAGATCTGACCAATCTTGGAAATAACCAAAATGCCCATTCACTGAGAAACGGATAAAAAAGATGTGGCAGCTCTACACAGCGGAGTATTACTCAGCTGTAAAGAAGGATAGACTTGAAATTTCCATAGATAAAAGGATACGACTTAAGACCTTACTTATACGTAAAATAAATCAGACCCAGATGTGCACCTCTTGTCTGGTCTCACTAGTGTGAGAATCTGAACAAGTAAATACGATCCACAATACACAACACAGGCCTGGCTGGGCCGGCTACCGGAGCAGGACCTCCAGCTCTCCGCGGCCGGCCCGCTGTTCCGAGCCCGCGGCAGCTGCGGTGCGGGGCCGGCGGCACGCGCGTGAGAACTGCGGCTTCGGGCAGCCGGGACTG
>NW_004524783.1:2036614-2043808 GCF_000260255.1 Octodon degus
TGGTTTGCAAAGTGCTCAGCAAGGCAGGCCGTGGGTCTAGTTGGGCATGGGAAGGAACATATAAAACAATAGATGACTTTAAAAAAAGTAATGAAAAATTTTGAATCCTGAGCTGAATTCATAGAAGATTTACAGAAAATGAGTGATGCTGCAGGTGAGATTGTTGGCCTAACGGAAGGAATGAAAAGTGACTTTGAATTTAAAGGAAAACAGCTAACTGCTCATAAACCTCATCCTGAACCAAAAACTTCAGATATTTTTGGAGGAGATTTTGCTAATAACGTAAAATCCATGGACTTTTTTGCTGATACAGGACTGAGGGCTCGAGTTGAGGAACCAGACAGACAAGAGGAACTCCTGGGTGAACTTCACAGTAAACCTGACACTGATTACAAATGGAGAAGACACAACCTCTTCCGAAGGGGCGAAGGACGATGGGACACAGACGCAGCTGATGCACACCTGACAGAGCTCCCCACTCCTTGCAGTTGTCCTAAGGGCGCTGCCAGTTCAAACTACTCAGTGGTCAAGGGAATGGTTGCTGAACTCTTCGATGAATGGTTCACATTCTTATCACACGAATGAAGAAGAGGAGGAGGAGGAAGGAGAAGATGGTGGTGGTGGTGGTGGTAGCAGTTATGACAATGACCATGATGCTTCGGGGATTGGAGATAATTCTGTACTAACAATATACTTTTCTCGTACTGTTGCACCTAAGAGTGTTCGAATAAATACTGAAAAAAATACAACTTTAAAATTCAGCGAGAAGAGAGAAGCAGCCAAATGTAATCGATAGAAGAGCTCTGGCGGTGGTCACTGCCCACGAGTTGCCCACAAGGAGAACTCCTGCTGACCCGTACAGTTTCTGTTGAATGGAGCGTAGGCCCTCGACAGTCAACTCCCAAGTCTCCAAGCAGAGAGAACAGCGTTTGTAGTGACACCAATGCTGCTGAATTTGATGAAAGGTAGGGAGTTCTGAGGAGTGTAGCTGTGAAGAAGCCACTTGCAGTGACACCAGGGAGAGCATCTTGGAAGAAGAGCCACAAGAAAATGATCAGAGGAAACCTCTGCCCTCCTTGCAGGCACCTGCAGATTTTTCAGGAGCTGTCATAGAAAAAGAATTTTCATCAGCCTCCTTCACACCACGCCCAGCCATTTCTCACCCAGCACTACACACCGCTCCAGAAAGAAATGTTGTCAGAAGCCCCAGAAGAAACTGCAACAAGGGCTTCAAAGTTCAAAGCTGCCAGATTGCAACAGAAAAGCTAGGAAACTGGAATTTACATCCTAAGACCTACTTGTACATTCTTAGAATATACACAGCAAAATGTAATACCTATGGTTTTTTTGTTTTGTTTTGTGTTTTTAATTTTCAATTTTTGTAACTTAGGGAAGGGTCTACAGGGTGTGCAGTGTCTCACTATTAGATCAGACTCGTAGTGATCCGCCTGTTTACAGCCTGCCAAGAGCTGGGATTACAGGCACACGCCACCACGCCCAGTCTCAGTCACTGTCTCCGTGCGCCTCGAGGCTGGGGCTGGCGCAGCAGGCCTGGGGATGGAATTCCCCCGCCCTGTGCCTGGTGTTGTAGTCTGCTCAGCTATCTGGCCAGCCCTCTTACACGCAGTTTGAACTAAGGCATCCCAAGTTAGTTGGCAGCAACTTTTTTTTACCCTTATCAGTGAGTCATATTAAAATTTAAAGTAAATGTCTGAGTACTTTAGTGTTCTGCTTGTTTGTTAATTCTCTCAGTACTCTCTAAGTTGGTCTTCTGATGCAGTGGTAGCATTTCAAATCATTTTTCAAAGAAAACCATTCATATGCATTGTTTTTGTGTTCAAACTAAACACAAGCGGTGCTATGCCTGTCGTATGGGTTGTTATAAAGAAACTTCTCAGCTTTCAAAGGATTCAACAACTACGTTACTTTCACATTTTAAAGGCACTTTCAAAAATCTTCCTTACAGGTTTTACAGCCAGGTGGCTGTGTAAAAAGACCTCTCCCCTTTGGATGTAAAACTGTAATCTTTAAGGCAGAAAGCTGCACGCATCCTATGGGAAAGTCTCTTGGATTGGAATAGTTTGTAAAATCATTTTTTTTAAGTAAAATCTTTATGAAACTTGGCCTCTAAAAATAAACCAAAATATATAATATTTGGGAAGAAATGATTTAAAAGGAAAGAGAAACTGTGACGGGGAAAGGAAAATGGGAGAAAGGAAAAATATATATATTTATTTAAGTCAGTTAAGAGAGCTACACAGCTAGTGTCTCTTAGGTCACTGAAAAGAAAGCTTTGCACCAATGTTGTCTGGACAGTATTTCTTGCCTGTACCTTGGACTCCGAGTAACTGCTCTGAAGATAACAACAGGCAGTGTTTGATTATTGTTACTCTCCCCATAGCTTGTTTGGAAACTCTGTTTTATTTTTACTTTTTCCTCTTAAAAACAAAAAAGAAAAGAAAAGAAAGAATAAGCAAAGCCCATGAAATTTACTATGAGAACATAAAATACAGCCTCATTTTTGCAAATGTTCTACTGAATAGCTGATGATTCATAACGAATCCTCAGACTCCTGTGGGGACACAATTGCTGGGCTAAATCCACACACTTTACACACGTAGGGCACTTGTATTTGTCCAGGCATAACCAAGTGTCTGGGGGGATAAAATCCTGCCTAGGGGATCACTCCTGTGCACAGTCCACGGATGTCCAGGGATTGCTGGCCTCAGCCACCTACGTGTGTGTGTACCACTGCGGGACGTGCGGGCGTGGCCTGCACGGACGTAATGCGGGTCCCCAAAGGGCGCTCTTGCACACAGGTTAAGCCAGGGGCCAGCGACACCCCGATGATGAGCTACTTGGTTTTTCTTCCTCTTCAGCACTCAACAGTGCTGTCTTATAATCTCTGCAAATTTGGGTGTATCTAATTGCTTTTTTTTTTTTTTTTCCAGGTTTATTTCTTTTTCTTTCTTCAGGGTCTCACTATGCAGCTCGGACTCATAGTGATCATCTCGATTTCTACCTCCCTAGTGCTGGGATTACAGGGGTGCGTCACAAGGCCTGGACTCCATCACCAGCTCAGCGCGCCCAGGGGTGGGGCCAGTGCTGCACGCAGTGCCAGGGATCGAACCCTGGCGCCTGCACTTATCTAAGCAAGCCCTTAGTCCGCTGAGCTATATTGCCAGCCCTTGGGTATATCTAATTCTTACTCAAAATATATATCAAACGATTGGTGAAGGTAGACATATTGAAGCCATTTGTGTGTGTGTGTGTGTGTGTGTGTGTGCACGCGTGTGCAAACTGTATGCTGCTTCTTTGGTGAACACTTTTCTTGTATTTTCCTGATAACAAGTTTTTCTTTCCTTGGTTTTTGAAGCAAACTTTGCATCTTAAAACTTTGCCAACCATTTTATGTTGCAAATATTTTTTCCACCTTTGAATCTACCTTTTTGGGGGGTAGGGGAAGCCATGGAAGCTGGAAATTGCTCAAATGTCTGAAAGCAGGACTAGGCCTCAGTGCCTAAAGCAGCCAACTACTCAGTCCTCAGAAAAGCATCCTGCCTGGTTAATGCCAGCTATGAGTCATGAGGCAACCTTGTGTCACATGTTACTAAGTTTGTGAAGGTACAAATAAGCGTCCCTACTGTTGTGCTGGGGTCGTGTCCCCAACCAGGCAGTCGATACACCACCTGACCCAGTCCTTATCTTCCTGTCTATCTTTTCCTCATTCCTGCTGCTGTTTCTCTCTGGGTACAACAAATCACACCCAGAGAACAACAGATCTTTACCTTTTTCATTTGGTTATTTATCATGCATGAGTTTTAAAATTTTTTTTATGTATTTGGTGCAGGGTCTATAGGGTCTCCCTATATAAATCGGACTTGTGATTCTCCTGTGTTCAGCCTCCCAAGTGCTGATATTACAGGTGTGTGCCACCACACCCGGGGGCGGGGCTGGGACGGGTCCTGCGTGGCACTGTGGGGATCGAACCCCGGCTGCTGTGTCTGCCTAAGCAGATGCATTAGTCCACTGAGCTATGTGGCCGGCCCTTTCATATATGAGTTTTATAGTGACATAGCTATCCACAGTTGCTTTTACTAACCTTATCTTTGGTATCACATTTATAAAGTCTTTCCCCCTGTCAGAATTACACAAACAAAAGCCAGGGGTGGTGGTCTGTAATCCAAGCTCTCAAGAGACTGAGGCTGGAGGACCACTGCAAGTTCGAGACCAGCCTGGGCTACAAAGTGAGCTCAAGCCAGCCTGAACTGGGAAATAAGATCCTGACTTAAAAGATTTAAAAAAAAAATTATACAGATATTAAACAATACTTTTGTTTTGTATTTTCTTTTTTTCTGTTTTCTTTAAGTTCACAAATTTTCAACATTTGACCTTTGTTCACTTTCTGAATAAGAAAAAGTATTTCGGTTTTAAGGAAAGGAGCCCCAGTATTTGGCCAGCAGAGAAGTCGGGCTTGGTCATCGCTGCTCTCCTCTCCCCCTTCCTTTGGCTGCTGAAATCCACGGTGCCCCCTGCCGCTCCTCCCATCCCCATCCTAATTCATCATGCGCTGCACGCCTGCTAACCGGGACAGAATGTACGCGAACACGGGCGGGAAGGAATCCACTCTGAGTTATCTGTTAACGTGAAAGCAGGAATGAACTAGTTTGGGGAAAATCTCATGGGCACCGTGTGGGGGTGACTGCTGACGGAGGTTCCTGACGTGGGCCCAAGCCAAGCGTCGATCCATGCAGCATCGCTCTGCAGCCCCTGGGGCTGTGCGGAACGACCTCGGCGTGCAAGCGCTCGAAGCACTACCACATGTGGAACCAGGCCACTTGGGCCGTCACGAGAGCCCTCACGGAAATTCCAGCCACAGGTCGGGAAGGAGAAGCAGCAGCTGCGCAGCTCCTGGCCGCGCGGAAGCTGCTGGGCGAGGAGCTGAAGGGCAGGGGAAAGCCGCCGCTGCCCGCTGTCACCTCTGCTGCAACTTGAGGCATCCGGTCTCAGCTCAGTTTTGAAAATACAAATTTGTACAGGGATTTGGCAGGAATTCAGCTTTCTGTGGGTCACAGAGAATGATGTCTTCTGGACTCAGTGACTCTCCTGGGGACCAGTACGTGAAGCGGCAGGGTCCCGGGACTGCAGCAAGAATCCAAAGCATTCCTCAAAACTTGAAAGAAGCCACAGCGCACGCGCCTCCGAGCCTGCACAGCCTTCGCAGGCAGGCACAAAGACTCCTCCGGTCTTATGTTGCTCTGTCCTCACTTGGATAACTTTTTTTTTTTTTTTTTCCCCTGTGCAGGGTCTCACCACACAGCTTGGACTCCGGGTGATCCTCCTGTTTCAGCCTCCCCAGCGCTGGGATTACAGGCATGCGCCACCACGCCCGGACTCGGTCCCCGGCTTAGCACGTTGTGGGGGCAGGGCAAGGGCGGCATGCAGTGCTGGGGACTGCACACCAGCCCCTGAGGTGTGTGGCTGCTGAGCTGCCTCACTGGCCCTTGGGATAACTTTTTGTAAGAACAGATCTTGCCTATAAAGGAAGACCCCACACTTTCCTAGGAGACTCTGAAGCAAGGGTAAGATGTGGAACTTTAAGTAACTAGGAAGCTATTGTTGAGTCACCCTGATTCTGACGTTGATGGACAAATTCACCTTGCTAGGCTCACAGGAATACCATGCAGTTTACTCTGTAAGGATTTCCTGCTGAATAAATCACAGTCTACAAAATGTGCTTTAAAATTGCAAAAAGTTCTGAAAAATTTTTCATATTCATTTTTTTCTGCTGAAATTGTTCATCCTGATTTTTTATAAATAATTTAAAAGTAAGCCTTTGTTTTACTGAATTCGGTCAACCTTTTGTCCCTTTCTGTCTCACTAACAAGCTTGATGGCTAGCATTACAGAATGGCCTCCGAGGCAGAGCCATACATTTATGCGCACAAGATGGGTAAGGCAGTGATCCTGAGAAACATCAGCAGGGTTTTGAAACTAGCAGTTAATTGGCAGGATTCTCCCCCGACTATATACGCTGATACCTGTGAACCAAGCAACTGCACTGAAGATAGCAATGTGTAATGGTACGGTCACGCTTGGAATGCCTGTCATTCTGGTCTTCTAAATAGGTACTGTTTGTCATGACATGCCAATTTATTGTCATACTGCCTCTCAAGTAAATGATTGCTTTAAGAAAAAGGTAAAAAATGAAAACAAGAGATAAGAAAAAAAAGTCACAGGACTGTCCTGCTACAATGCTGTATATGGCTAGATTTCAAAATTTCTTTGTAAAATATGTAATAGTTTATTCATATTTTAAAATATTTTTTGTTTTTTAATTTTTTTCTCCATATTCTGTAGAGACTTAAAGTTTAACATATCAATACTAGATGGAAAATACCTGCTCCATGTTATGTTTAAGATCTTTGATATTCAGACAGTTAAACCCAACTGCATGTGTTGTAGGGTTTTGCACACCAAAAATTAAAGAAAAAGAAGGGCTGCAAGGACAGCCAACATTTTGGCCTCAGCCTTTCAAAGTCAGTGAAGACTCAGGACATAGGAGAATCTGTACTGTAACATCATGTAACTCAGTTGTGCCCCAAATTTTCTGATCAAGGAGATTATGGGGCCACAGAGGAAAGTGATCAGTGATGTAGAGTGTGCCTAAGAAGAGTCACATGGACAGAAAACATTCTCTCAAGCTTTCACAGAGAGAAAATTGGTCAAGCAATGGCCGTGACTCATCCACATGGCTGACACTGACAAGGGATCTGCAAACTGAGGTACAGGGTTACAAGATAAATCCTGGGAGGATTTGACTGACTTCAGCAGATACAAAAGCTACATTTCTTTTTATGTAGGTCTTGCTTTATCTTGGTCTTAACCATCCAGCAGAAAAATATAAAAATGAGGTATGAAAAGTAAAGCCATATTAATATGCTGAGCTGTGAAAGGCTCAAGTTAACAACTTCTGATATTGCCAGTCCTATGGATGACCCACTACTATTACGGACTACTGGACTATATTGGATGATTTTTGCTGAATTCATGCACCTACAATATTTAAATGGAAATGGAATACCCATCTCTAACAAAACTAAACAAAAAAGGGGATACAAATGAAGGACCATTTTGTATCTGTACATTCAAAATAGGATAGATATACAGCTACTTTCTCTTAATTCAATGAGAA
>NW_004524783.1:2044108-2046183 GCF_000260255.1 Octodon degus
GGACACTCTGGCGTTGACATGTGGTCTTCAATTCAGAAGCCTCAGGGAAAAGAGCTGTTGACATTGGAGACACACGCCTGCCGACTACCTGCAGCCAACGCCGATGCCCTAACACAGGCTGCATGAGTCAACACGTGGACACAGGGAGACTTCAACACTTTTGTAGTAATTTACACTGTAGATCTCAAGTAAACTGTAGAAAAAGAGCTACTGAGTCTGAAGATTGTAACTCAAAGTCGGGTCTTTTTGTTGAACTACTAGACTGAGCGGAATCTGGTTCTAATGGATGGAAGGACTATTGCGATGCCCCAGTGGCTCTCACTAACCTTTTGCCAGTGACATCGATGTGACTTGGAAGTATGACTACTGATTAGAACAAATGTCTCCAAATGGAGAGCAGAATATAACAAAGACAAACAGCAACCATTGTTGAATTTAAAAAAAAAGAATGTAGCAAAGATGAAAAAGTGGGAGCAGTTGGTCTTCAGATCACATTGAAACAGAGAGTTAAAAAACTAATGAAAGCCATGAATATGAC
Organism: Octodon degus; assembly: GCF_000260255.1. Taxonomy (NCBI): domain Eukaryota; kingdom Metazoa; phylum Chordata; class Mammalia; order Rodentia; family Octodontidae; genus Octodon; species Octodon degus. The sequence goes on from NW_004524783.1 coordinate 2,044,647, forward strand.
TTAGCAAAACTAAAATGTTTGCTTTTTTTTTTTTTTTGGCAGAACTGGGGATTGAACTCAGGCCCTCATGCTTGCCAGGGAAGTGCTTACTCTACTGAGCCGTCTCTCCTACCCTGTTTGTATTTATATAAAGGAAGGAAAATAAAAACATGTTCTTTGTGCAGAGAACTCTTCTTTCCCCTTTCTCTTCATATAAGAGATTGCTACACACAACTGTGAAGTTGTATTTTTAGAGTGATATATTTGAAAATACTACCTAGACTTGAGGAAAACAAAATCTGAGCTAGGTTTCAAAGGAAAATCTGCGCTGTCTGGAAAATGTGCTTCAGATTCAAAACATGCAAATCAGACACCAGATGGGATGACTTTGGGGTTAGTCCTGGACCTGTACACATTCTCGGTAGTTCACAAAATGCCAACTTACTTATTGCAAAACAAATTACACTTAAGAAGGTACTGTCAGAGCAGGCAAGATAGTTCAGTGGACTAAGCGCATGCTTAGGCAAGAGCAGAGACCAGGGTTCGATTCCCATCACCACATGCTGCACCAGCCCTGTCCCCAGGGCAGTCCAGCCAGAGTTTAGGCGTGGTGGTGCACACCTGTAATCCCAGCCCTGGGGAGGCTGAAAGCAGGAGGATCACCATGAGTCTGAGCTGCATAGTGAGGCACTGTAATAACCAATAATTTTTTTTTCACAAAAAGTGCTTTAAACAATTTATTTAACTGAAATGGACTTAAGTTTGTTTCTGAAGTGACTTCCATTTATTTTGATACATCTTTTCCCCATGATGATTTACAGGATCTTCAAGCCAATATAAATACTTTATAAATATTTGAATTTTTGGGTATACACCTGCGCAATACCTCACCAGTATCTTTCAGCAAGAAAATAGTGAAGAGTAAAGGCTAGACACAATTACTGGGTACAGTGAAAATCTGCTGCAAATATTTCTGAGGTAAGAAGGCACCGCATACCTGTTGAACTAAGAAAACCACCCTTACAACACAGGATGATTTTATTTTTACATAGGACCTAGAACACTTAAGCTGCCAATTAGGTGCTGAATGGCAGAGCAACGTCCCCAGTTTATGCCATGAATTCATAGGGAATGGGTAGCTCTGTTGCTTCCGTCTTGCACGCAGCGGGTCATGAGACCCTCCTGTTCTCACGTCTTTATCTGTGAATTTAAAAATTCATGTACAACGTTCACTACAGAGAGCTTCTGAAATTGCTTTTGTAAGCAGAAGTGGGAACTTGCAGTGAGCAAGCCAGCTGCGAGGCGTCGTCCCACTGAGTCAGGCACGCCATGCTTCACGAGGGGGCTGGACGGCCGTGCGGTCGGCCGCTGCCCCGCGCCAGTCTCGAGGTCACCCGGACGGCTGATGCTTCACTTGCCAAAACACGCTCTCAAAGAACGAACAGCGCATCGAAAGAACAAAGTAGCAGACACTCAAGTGTTTACTGACTTCATCTGTCCGGAGTCCTGGGGAGAGAAGGAAGGAAAGAGGGACGGAGGGAGGGGGAGGGAGAGAGCC
>NW_004524783.1:2047742-2065461 GCF_000260255.1 Octodon degus
TATGCTGTGAACGGGAATGTATGTGTCTGCTGATCAGCCACCGGCTGCCTGAACTGCAGTGGCAGAAGCGTTTGAAGCCTTATCACAACAGCAGCAGAAACAGCTTTGCCCTGAAGTCCACGTGTGCTGAAGATGGATGAAATCAAGGATGAAGGCCTGGACTCAGCGCTGACAATGAATGAATGATGCTCGTAAAAACGCAGTTTTCCCTGCAGTTGCTTACACGCCCCCAAAAAGCCTTCCAGAAGGATAACTTGAAGCTGCTAAATTTCAGACATGAATATAAAAGAAACCTTAAGGGTCTTTTTTTGAGTGAATTTCTACACAATTATGCAAATATTCATACCTTTACTAAAATGAAATAATAAAAACGTATAGTACACCTGGTGCCACAGATTTAAGAAGATGTTTGCATACTCTTTTATTAAGATGCACACTTTCGAAGCTTTCTTTTTTTCTTAAACCAAAATTAATGCTTTCTTACCTTCTACCACTTGCCCTGGTTCTTGTGTGTCAGAAAAATCTAGTGTCTCGTGATAAAAATCAAATGAATACAATATGCTTTGCCAATTTTTAGTTTATTGACAATTTCTCAAGCCACGTTTCTCTCACATGGCATTTTCTGCTAGAAAAACCGCAGGATGAAGCAAGAGCCCAGCGTCTCCATCCTGCTTGCTCAGTCCACGCAGCACACGCCTCCGAGCGCGTTCTAAGCATGCATCCGCTTTCATGGCCTCCACTTTTATTCTTGACAGCTTGCAACGTTTCCTGTGAGTCTTCCTGAATCCTGCTTTCTAGTTCCATGCCAAGTGCATTCTCTGTGTAGAACAACGTGCAAACCGTGAGAGCTACATGCTGAACGCTGACGAGATGTACACTTAAGGGTGAGCCTTTGCGTTTTTGCAAGAGGAGCTCGCTCTGCCCACAGAGAGCTCCTCAGAGAAGTGAAGTGATCCTCCCTTCTCCTTGCTGTGATGTCCTCAGAGTGTGCTCGGTCTTCTGCACTGTGTATGAGGTTTCATGGAAACGCACTGTGACAATCCGAGAGCTCGTGTGCTGGGCGCAAGCTGACAGTGTCTGCGGGGAGCCAACGCCACGGCCTCCCGCAGGCGAACCACATTCACTGCTGATATATGTTCAAAAACTGACACAAGCTCTGAGTTTCACTCATGATAATGCTCAATTTTCAAAATAATAGGAAAGACTGTGATCCCTCTGAGTTATGAATCCTACAATCTTTCATATACTAAACCATTCTAATAGAGTCACAAGTATTGAAAAAATATCAAAATCCTTGGTACAAAATTACAAAGAAACACAGACTAGGTTTTTTTGAATCAACTGATATCTATGAATGGCTTTCCTGGGATCTGGCTTGGCCTTTAGGGTAATTTGATTTTATTCTGAACTACAAAGTTCACTCAAAAGCGTCTTTTCAACTCTCTTGACCACATTATGTCCAACAGGGTCCTAAAGCACTTACGAAGCTTTTTCTGGTACTAGGGATTCAACTCAGAACCTCCACGCTGAGCAGTGTCCTCAGCGCTCTGCCTTTTTCACTTTTCAGGTTTTGAGCTGAGATCCTGCCGACATGTAAAGTCCGGGGTTGGGCTTAAACTTGAGATCCTCTTGCCTCAGCCTTTCCAGAGTGCTGGGATTACAGGCATATGCCACCCTGTCTGGCATAAAGGACTACTGACTTGTAACCCAAATTCCAGTTGTCACTGAACAACTCATGAAAGAAAGAATTTTCATCAAAGAAGCAAATCTTCAAATGTATAGTAGCTGCAAGATGAGGATATGTAAGAATTCAGCTCTACTAAACACCACAAAAATCTCCCTGAAAGTGCTAGAAAGTCATAAATTACAGTGCTTCAGACTGCAAATACGCATATAATAGCCTTTTAATCGTGTCTTGGGAATCCAACTCATGAGCTTGTGTTTGCTGGGCAGGCGCTGTGCCACTGGGCTATATCCTCAATCATGTCTTCTTAGAAGAAGAAAGAGATTAGTTCATTGTTCTGTCTTCAAGCAGCAGGCACAAGTCTGCACATGGCAGGACAGAAAGAACTGGACTCTGCGATTCAGGTCAGTCACGCAGCCCAGCGTGGCGCTGCTTCTCAGCGCTAAAGGAAGAGCGAGCGACTCCCAGTCGTGGAGGGGAGCGTCAGCACCGAGAGCTGCACGTCTGCAGCCCTGTCTGAGCCCTCTTGGCCTGTGTCCTGGGACCCTGGCGGAAGGGAGTGTGGTAGGCGGAGTGGGCCCAGGCAGGTCCCGTGACCACGCGCCAGCTGCCTCCCTCACATGCACACAGATATGCAGGCCCACGCAGGAAACTTTCAACCCACGTGTCCTAAGGCCCAGGCTGTGCTCACCCAAGGGTAAAAAGCAAAACCAGACAACAAAAAGTAGAAAGCATCTCATAAGTTTAGAAGAGAGCTTTGAAGGCAAGTGTTGAGTCCCAGATTCATCAGCATCTGCAGGTGGAGCTACAGGAAGACTTAAGAGTCATGCAGGAGATACAATGCTGCTTTATTCGCTAAAGCAGACCCCCAGCAGAGCTTGGCCAGGGAATACTGTTAGAGTAAGTATTGAAGAAACACCAAAACATGCAAGAGGGATCTAGGAGGAACACAATTGAAAGCCATGAGTATCTGTCCCTAGGGACAAAACATTTCCTACTTAGTATTTGTTATTTTGTGTCATTATCTTTGAAGACACAAGCCCTCCGAGTGGGAAGCCTCACTACAACATGCACTGTTTCAGGGCAGAGATCTTGACTTCACTCTCCAGCAAGCTCAAGGGCCTAATGCTGAGAGAATGGGCTCTTAACAAGTATTTGTTCAGCAAACAGAAACCAAAGGCTTCTCATCTCCAAAATCATACTCAATCAGCACTGGAACAGATGTCGTTTAAGGCTGTGCCCTACCTCACAGCATCTGGCCCCAGGAAGAAAAACGTGCTCTAGGCTAGCAGTGTGCACTCCCTAGACCTGGCTCTGGTCCATGGGTGTGCAGCTCAAAGCAAAGCACCTTCCTGCACTTTGGCCCAAGGGGAATGATTTTTGGACCAAGTCCCCAGGGCTGTGTTAAAGACAGCGGCCCCCCAGGGAAGCCCAAGCCACGGGGCACTCTGCAATTGCAGAGTCCATTGTGCAGCAGAGAGACCTCACTCGTGCTTTCACGGTGCAACAAGAAAGCGCACACCCTTTTAGCAGGGTCGTCAGGAAGGCCTCATCAACTTAACTCACAGGTTGAATTTGAAGTCTTAACATTTTAAAGACATGTTCATTCTGCTCTTCACGTAACTGACTCTCTACACCAGCTGGATCATCATTTGTTTTCTTTTGTTATTTGTTATTCCATAATCTATTGTAAATAGTAACTGAAAGCACGTGAGATATTTAATTGGACAGAACACATTACTGTGGAAGCTGGGAGAGAATGAAGTAGGTGCGGAGCAGAGTGCGCTTGGCTTCCTACCCTTCATTCCTGCTACGGTTCAGGGGAAGATGGGGGCATTCATGTTTGTCACTGGATGTGGAGGTCATGAATGGAGAGACTGCTTCTGTCTGCGTAGTCGTTTAGCAACAGGAGCGTCATGAGCCGAGGCATTACTGCACACGTCAACGGTGTTTAACTTTGGCAGCAATGGCGTCTGTGTCTCAGGAAATCTCGGAAATTCACCCACTAGATGCCAGTGGCCGCAATCAAGGCCTCCAGGTTTTTCTGGAAGTTCTTTGGGGTCTGAAATCAATCTCACTGGAGAATCATTAATAAAGGGAAAGTGGCCAGACTGGAAAAGAGCCAGGAGATGATTAGACATTCGTGGAGAATTGAGAAGATTTACCAGCCAAATACTAGGAAGAGACTAAGCTTTAACAGCTTTCCCTGGCAACAGGCCCAGTCCATCGGCCCCGAGTGGCCCACAAGGGGAACAAGGAAAGTGGAGAGACAAACAGAGACCAACGAAAGAAAGAAGGGGTGGTATTTATAAATGGGAAAACAAGCTACAAAGGGACAACAGTGGCATGGGCTTGGCTTGGTAATGACATGAATAGCCATGTTGCCCACTGTAGTCTCCAATCCAAAAGTTAGACCACGTGGTAGGTCGCTTCCTCCTATGCGGGAAGAAACAGTTACAGCTCTGACGCAATTCTCACCTTCACAGTCCTGGCAATAAACCTAAGAACCGGCGCTCTCCCAGGAAGAACCACAGCCACCCTCAGCAACAGTGAGGTCGCGAGCTCCTCGCAGGACGGGGACAGCTGAGTTCGCATCAGGCAAATCAAGGAGGCAGGCTTCTCCAGGACCAAGCTGAGCACCGTCTTCCCTCCAAAGGCAGGAAGTGATACGACAAGGACCAGAGCTACCTCATTCACTGAAAAATGAACCACAGCCATTCTCGGTGACGACGAGGTCCCAAGCTCCTCGTCCGACAAGAACAGCCAACTTCACCAGGAAAGCCAGAGTGACAAGGTCCCCCAGCACAACAGTTCAAGAGAACCAGCAGCTTCCAACAGCCCCAACAACTCCGTTCTGCCTCTTATGCTGCTGGCAGTAATATTCAGTGAGTGTCCCGCATCCGGCACCATGTCGGCGCAGTTCAGCTGGGTGCTATGCAGAGGCCACCAGTTGGCATCCACCGCGTGTGCTATATGCATGCATGTATATGCCATGTACATAGACACCACCCATCTATCTGTATCTATCTATACATACATACATACAATGTAGCCATATCTATCCACACATCACGGGATCGCCAGGACACAGAGCTTCCCAGGGAAGAGCCGAGCCGTTACATGCACACACTGCTCCAGTCCCCCTGAGACCTCAAATATTTGCCTTCCACTGTCCTGACTGAGCTGAGCCCTCCTCCTGAGGATCCACTCTGAACTGAACACAGCGCCCTGCCCTGCTCCGCTCCATAACGCTCCCAGAGCATTCCTGCCTCAGCCTTCTCTCAGGTCTGCCGCTCTCTACTTGAAATGTTTTTATCCCCAAACTTGTGCAAGGTTACTCTTCCCTCCTCTGGGGCCTTCACCCGGGGGCCCAACTAGCGTGCTTGTGCCTCTCTCACTTGAGGCTGTCTCCATGTGCGCTAACTGACACTGTAACAGGAGCCCACTGCTGGTTCTCCCTCCCCTGAAACCCAAGCTCTGTGAGGCCCAGGACTTCGGTCTGCTCCTGTCCTCTGCCTAGAAAGTGACACTCTGCGCAGAGGCTCCACAACACGTGACTGAAGGGCTTTACTTGTGGTCTATTTATGAATATAGTAGGGAAAGAGAGTAATAACTGGCACAGTTCTGTTACCTGTGCTTGTGGCTCACTCGTGGTATCTCTTCCACACTTTTATTGAGAGACTACGCATGCTCATCACCATGGTCTTCATACAACATGCGTAATTAAACACTTAGACTAAGACATCTAAGCCACAGAGACGTGCTTCAAGCTCATCTGCTTCTTACCACGTGACAACAATTTGAGTTGCGTTCAGCAAATTTCATGGAAAAGTCCATACAATGGTATATATAATAAAAAAGGCCTTAATATTTTTAGGAAAGACCATCATCAAATACCAAGGTAAAGCCCAGAAAAGCATGAATACCGGCCGTGCTAATTAGAACATAGTGTCCTCCACTCTCAGTGCAGGTCATGCACGGCCGTGGCGCACATTTCTGGCCTCCCTCGTTGTCCTCCAAGTGTCTACTGAATACCTGCTGTGTGCCGGCACTGCTCTGGGAGGCGGGCCGGGTGCACAGAGCCACAGCACTGCGGACACCACCCTCCTCTCCGAGCTGCTTTTGCAAGCACCTGTTTTCCAGAGCAGTACGACTATGCTCACCGGGCTAATTCTGTACTGCACTGGCTTCAGGTGCGGCAGTGCCCTCCTTGTTAGGGATGTGTTTGGGCTTTTCCCCATGCTCCATATTTTAAAATGTCTAAACAGCTTCAAAGTGAAGACATATTCCCTACGATTACCACAGGAGGAAAACATTTAGGAAGTACTTCTCAGATTTTGATTTATGGAAGACAAAACCATTTATCTTTTTCACCAGGGAATATTTATATATAAATTTCTTCTCATGCTGTGGTTTTGGAGAAAAACATCTCTGCAAACAACACAAAGTGTCCTTTAGGCAGAAATGGAATTATGTATCTATGCACACACTCAGTAATTGTTATGGTTTGTGCCTACTTGGCCCGCTAAAGCCTCATGTAAATTATGGGGCAGACGTGGCTGGAGGAGCCAGGGGTGGCTTGAGGTGGCCCGAGGGGCGGAGCCAGAAGACTGGGCGGGGCATGAGGGGTGGGGCCTGAGGACGGGGCGGAGCCCGGGGGCGGGGCCAGAAGACTGGGGCGGGGCCTGAGGATGGGGCGGGGCCCGAGGGGCGGGGTCCAAGGGCACGAACAGTTAGCCTGGCTAGCCTGTGCTTTCTCAGAGAGCTGGGGTGGGTCATCTTGGACAAGGCAGCACCCCAGCCTCTCCTCCTGTGTCTTGAAACTTCCAGTAACTGTGAGCTACATAAACCTTTCCTTTCCTCACTTTGAGTGCAGGGTATATGTCCCATCAAGTAGAGAAGAGTAACTAATACGGTAATTTTCTCATCTTCCCTGTTGGCACCACACTACTGCTCATCCCCGATGAAGCGAAATCATTAAGTCTGATTTGCATTCAAGCGGAACCGTGGCTGTCCTGAGGCCAGCCCGGCGCACCTGCTCCCTGATGCCCGGTCATGGGCTATTCACGGAGCAGACTTGCTTTGCTAAGGACAGAGGCTTATCCAGCCAGCATGCTGATTTTTTTTTTCCAAGTGAGAAAATGTGTTCTTTTCTGCACCTCTTTGTACTTGATCAAGTGGTGCTGTAAGTCCGAAGAACAGCTTCATTTTCCTTGTAACCCTTGAGCTAACTGGACTACATGATATTTTCTTTCCTGTCTTCTCTCCTGCTTTTCCAGCAAGCAACCCCTGAGCACACACAATCCAGATGGGCTTAAAAACCTGTAATTTAATTTTAGCTCTCTTTTGCACCCACTGTTTCACTTTTCAGGAAAAGAAAAAACAGAGAAAAAGAAAAAGATTTCAATCTCCCAAAAATGTAAAGAATGCCAAAGAATGACCTCCCGAACGTGTAACTGCAACCCAGGCACAGATCCACATCACTGGGGAAAGAAGTTCCATTATTTAGGTTGAAACTTTACATGAGAATTACCTGAGAAAGATCACACACACACACACACACACACACACACACACACACTTCTATCTTATTGGCAAATCACCAGCATAAGTAGATCTCATGTTTTCATCAGGCACAAATATTATTAAACTTAAAATATGTGTGATAGATTCAAAGTGTGTCCAAGTCATTGTGGAGAGCTAATTGTAAGCATGGTCTAAAGCAAGAAAATCAATCAATACCATACTTCTATCAATAAAGATATTTTAAATGAGTTTAATGAAATGATCTGTAGCTTTGTGCCATTTGTTTGTAGTGAGGTGTGTTTAGCAAACAACATTAAGGGGCCGGGGAGACGGCTCAGTGGAATAAGCGCTTCCCTGGCAAGTGCAAGGGCCTGAGTTCAATCCCTGGTTCCAGAAAAAAACAAAACAAAATAAAACAAAACAAAAAAACCCATTAAGATAAACCCTGTTTATTTGGGTAGCATTCTATTCAGTTCACATACCCGCAGCGTCTTGTCATGACAATCTACAGCACGGATCTTTTCGCACCCTCAGGTCATTACACTGTCCTGACCAAATGCATGTTTATGTCATATAAAAAACTAATTGTGAGCCTGGGCGTGGTGGTGCACGCCTGTAAGCCCAGCTCTTGGGAGGCTGAACACAGGTGGATCACTACGAGTCTGACCTAGTAGCGAGACCCTCATCACCTGTGGAACCTTCCCTAAAAATATACAAAAAAGTACTAACTGTGACATTGCCTGTGCTCCTGTTTGAGTACTAAGGTAATTTTGTGACTGCGTTGGACAGGTGACAATGCAAGAGTTTACGAACACCTGCTCCTCAGGTGGATTCCATCTTTCTGTCCTTACTTTCCTTTTATCTAATTTTTATGGGTTTTATTTTGTGTGCATCATTGTTATCCAGCTGAAATTCATTTTATAAAACAAAGGGGAGGCTTTAAAGAGACAGGGAAAAACCTACCCATTGGCCAGTGGTAATGATTTCTCATCAGCCGTCACTGGGACTCGACGCATGTGACAGCCTTTGCTTTTGTTGCCTTTGTTCGGGTGTTTTCTTCTAGGAAATCCAAATGCAATTGATTTTAAGGTTGGAAAGCAGTCAGTGTATTCAAGTGAAGCCCACAGAGGTCTGTGTCCAAGCAGGGAGCCACGGGTGGGTGGACCGCAAAGAGAAACAGCATGAATTCAAATACAGCTCTGGGGCTGGGGCTGCAGCTCCCGATGGCACCTGCCTGGCACGTGCCCTGGCTTCAGCACCCTGGAGGGCATAAATAAGTAACTAAGTCACTGAATAATATAATGAGTATTAAATGGACATTTCTAAAATCCTCAACATGCAAAAGTGAAAAGGTAGACCCTTGCCCAGAGAGCCTGTAGGGAAGGTAAAAGAGAAATCCAGTGAGAAACCCACAAACCCTTCCAAAGAAGAAGTTTCTAGAGACATCGAAAGTGATTTGGAAAGTTCTAGAGGCTGAAAGTTAGAGTGGGATCTTCAAAGACTTTTTTTTTTGAGAGAGAGCTTTGCTCTGAGTTTCCCACCCTTATAACCCAAACAAGTGGGATGGGGCCAGCATGTTTTTCCCACACTTTAAGCTTAGCTTGAGAAGAGGATTGTGAAAACCACTCGAAGCCACAATGAGATGGCTCTCTAAAGCCACAGAAACACTTATCATCAAAAAGATAATAACATACTAGTGATGATGTGGAATACTGCAACTCTTAAGTAACACTCGTAAGAAAACAAACGTGAGTAGCAATGTGAAGAAGCCTGACAGCCCCTCAAAAGCATAAATATAACGGGCGAGGCTGGGGCAGAGCTGGGCAGGGAAGCATGTGCCTGGAATGGGTAAGGCCCTGGGCTCAAACCCCGGCACAAAACAAAAGGCAAAGTACCACACTCTGGGTGAGACATAAATGTTTCCACACTGTCATGTGTTTAAAGGTGGGACTTTGGGAGGTGACCGGGTCATGGGGGTGCCAGACGCATCTGGGGGTGCCTCTACAGCAGCATGTGCTGTCAGGGGGCAGGGCCGGGAAGGGCCAGGTCCCCGAGGAATGTGACTGGAAGGTGCATCTCCCTCTCTGTCCTTCCCGTCTCCCTGCTTCCTGGCTGCCACCAGCGAATGCTCTTCCACTCACTGTGCCCTCTGCTGGTCTAATTCTCCTTGGGCCAGCTAGCTGTGGACCAAATCTGAGTCAAAATAAACCTCTCTCTTTCAGCTACGGGTGTTGGGTACGTACTGTGTCCACCAATGAGAAAGTGACCTGGGGCAGTGTACAAAGAGAATTGGCCAGTATCGGCTATATTTTAACAATTCTACTACTCCATACAACCCTAAGCAAAGTGAAAATATCTACCCACAAAAACTTACATAACTTACGTGAATGGTCCTAACAGTATTATTTGTAAAAGCCAGAAATGGCAACAGTCTGCGTTGTCCATCAATTCACAAGCCGATGAACAGAACGTGGCGTAGCCATAAACAGAGTACTACTGTACAATGCAAACTTTCCGTATTAATGCATCCTGCAACATGAATGTGTGCAGAGGACACTACACTGTCACAGACGTCTATAAAAGCCACCACAGATTAAGATTCCTTTAAATGAAACTCCGAGGAGAGGCAAATAGAGCAAAAAGGACGTTAAGGGTGTCCCAAGGCTGGGGATGCAGGGAATCGGGGTGGGTGGAGCTCATGGGGGTCATCGTTCAAAACTGATGTTCCCCATCCAGTGCCCTCCTCCTCGCAGCATCTCCTCCCTGTACGCAGGTCACAGGGCTTCCTCTCCTTACCGCTGAGAACCCACATTGTCTTCCTTCCAAATGCAGTTACTTGAGAGGCCCTGAGACTCTGCAACCCCTTTTCACTACTTTACGTGAGATTCCAGAGATTTCTCCATTTCAGAGATGACACAGTCTCTCTTTTCTCTTTCCTACTCATTCAGCTAACCACAAAGCCTTTTTTGTGTCCTGAGGATTCTCCTCACAGGGCCTGACTTTTGCAGAGTGTCAAAGCCTCTGGACAGAGCCCCAGCAGGAGCACCCCAGCAGGAGCGGAGCTGGCATGCCCGGCCCTGCACGCCGCTCCGCCTCACATCGTCCAGCTGGAGCCCCTGAGCCTCTGCATGGACAAAGCTTGGCTCCAAGGTCAAGGCCTGTGTCACATCTCTCCTCAAATATTTCTTCCATGCCCTTGAGTGTGAGCGAGCCCTCTGTGAGCATATAACGGACCCCACTCTCGTGACTCGCATCTAAGAACGATGGAAGAGAAGCAGAACAAGGCACAAGGACTGCAGAAGGAGGAAGCGAGGGAAGCAAGCCTCTGTGGGCCTGATGAGGCAGCCTGGGGTCTTTTCTCTTGTTACGCCACACAGTACTCCACAGCATTCCTGCAAAGTCTGACAATAACTGACATTTTTCTTTTCTTTCTTTCTTTTTTTTTTTTTTTTTTTTTTTGTATTTTAGGGAAGGGTCTATAAGATGTTCAGATTCTCACCACTAGATCGGACTCATGGTGATCTGCCTGTTTACAGTCTTCCAAAAGTTAGGATTACAGGCGCGCCACCATACCTAGTCTCAATGGCTGTCTCAGCATGCCTCGGGGGCAGGGCTGGCACGGCAGGCCAGGGGATCGAACCCCCAGCCCCTGTGTCTCCTTGCAGGAGCTTGAATCTGCTGAGCTATTTGGCCAGCCCAATAACTGACATTTTTCAAGAGGGGGCACGGATTTAAAAAAATGGAGTCCAAACAGGCCTACCAGCTAGCAGTGTGCAGAGCAGGAACCCACCACCTATGAGTAGCAGCCCCAGAAGACAGCATGGAGCTGCAGAGAGAAGATGTGACGGGTGTCATTAGAGCATTTGAACACAACCATAACAAGCAGCATGGGAACAAGGACGAGACCCTTGAGGCCAGCACCTACTGAGGTGTCATGTACAACCAGGCTGTGGGCAGCAGGGTCAGGGACAGGGCTTCAGTGAGACCTTTACAAGCTGTCTCATGGGGGAGGAGGTCACTGTTGAAATGTAAAAACTAACGTATGGAAAATATGAAGCTACAATGATAAACAAAACTTTAAAACTTCAGGAAATGTTTCCTCTGAGAGACGGTGCTGCTTCCACTCAACAAACACAGTGCGATGTTCCATTCTTCCAACTTGAAATTCTAACCTGGCCTCTTGGAGACACCCACGTCGCAGCAGACACTCACATCCTGGGCGTCTTGTAGCATTTATTTTTCCTACTACACTGCTCTTTCCAGGGCAAACACTCCAGGGACATTTGTTGAATTCATGAATTTTACTCATTCCCATTAATCATTTCAGAAAAAAATACGATCCTAATCTCATTTTCTTCTCATTACACTCATGTTAAATGTAAGTGCTGGTATTCGTGATCGGCCCCAGGCCGCAGGCACGGCACAGTACTTCTGCCATGCTTGGCAGAACATGGCTGTGCTTGTAATTTCAGGATAATTCTACCAGCTGGAAGTGTAACAGTGCCGCGCTCAACCCTATTAGCACACTGAATAGAACCATCAAGCAAACACCACTTAATCCCAGGGCGAGGGAATTCCTGAGCAGGCTCAGCTTCTCTGCTCTTCTGGATTAAAGAACCAGGGCAAGGCAGCGAGCGACCCTAAAGTCAGCTCGCTCTACCTGTAACACAGAGCGAGCGCCCCAACCTGGTGCCACTTGTGCGCTTGGAAACGGAAGAACATGTAAGTACAAGGTCTCTGCGTCTGACTTGCGGGCTTTCTCAGTTCTGCACAAGAGACGTGGTGCTGCTTGCTGCGTGACAAGACGAGAGAATCCAAGAGGGGTAAGCTGTGCACGCTTCACTTTCTAAAACAGCTCCACTGCGTTATGTTATTTGTTACATCTATTTGTTAAAATTATAAAACAGTAATACTCCTTTTGTATTTTATCATGTCTCTCTTTTGTTTTTATTTGATCTTTTCGTCTTACATTATTTTAGGTAAGAGTCACTTTTCAGTGTCGGCACAAATGCTAATTATTGGCACAAGTTTGTTAAAAGAAAGAGCAATTTGAGGAAAGTATTCTAGAAATGAATAAATAAACACATCTGTGGAATTAACGTAAGAGTTATTTGGTTAACTTGGCCAGAACCAACTTTGAAATACTGAGTTTTATATCTGGAAAAAATGTGAAAGTATGTAAAACGAACACACCACGAGCAAGAGGGCCCTAGGACTCACCACCGGAAGCAGAGCAAGGGAAGTCCTCCCTCTGTTCACACGGTTATTCTTTTTACAGCATTTGGAAGCGCGCTGGACAGAGATAACTTTGTTCAGTCCTGGAGTGCGACCTGCCCGGCTGTTGTTTCTGGCGGCCGATGGCACCGGGCTCTATGAAGGAAGGGCGGGCTGCCAGCGGCTGCGCAGGAGCCGAGCTGCGGCGCCACCCCTCTGCCCCCGTCTTGCAAGCCCACTCAAGGGTTCCGTTCACGAAGGATGCTCATCCTGTGGGCCCGCTAACAGCACGCTCTCAGAAAGCAAAGGTAAGTGTGGCCCGCCAGCTGGACGCCTCTGGCCCTGGCCTAGGCCCAGGCCCTGCGTGGGGCGCAGCAAATGAAACTCCTGAGCAACTTCTGATCATGTAGTCTTACAGCGAGCCACATCTGAGACAAGAGAAAAGCAGGAAGAGGCGGCAATCTTTCTGAGGCCTCACGGCAGCCACGTCTGAATTTTATCCCTTGCCATCTAGAGAAAGACTTTTACTCTAACTACTCCTGCCTCTACCTGCTTCCAAGTCTGTGGGGATACTGAGATTTAGAAATCTACAGGTGCCGTAAGGAAACCATGGTGGATGTGCCTACTCCCCCTGGCCTGCTGTAAAATCATCCTCAAGGGTAACGCCCTGAGTTTTCTGCGCTTTATGATGACCTATACATTTTTAAACTAAGTGATAGATTTCGAATATATTCACACCAGTCTGGGTTTACTTCATCCTTGTTTAGGCAGCCCACTTGAAGAGGGTTGAACTTCAGCATGGATGATTCTGATTATATGGAAAATACAATCTTTTCAGGGAGAATAAAATGAGTTAGAATGCCCAGAAAGTTGTTCAGACTTAAAAGAAAAGGAAAAGAAACTGTTTGTAATTCTCCTCTCTCCTTGCTTCTGTTGAATTCTTCTGCCCAACATGTACTTACTACAAGAAGATACATTGAAATTTCTACTGAGATCTGATCTAAAACATGTCACCATTATGGGACAAGTGGATTTCCCCCACTGCCGGTCTGTTAACGGGTGAACCAAGGGATATTGCTATCGTACGGGTTGACAGAACACAATGGCAGGGCTAAACAAAGAGGAAAAGCCAAGGTAAGCCGTGTTCTGGGGCGCATCACCCATCACAAAGGAGATTACGGAGGGCGCCGGGAAGCTCCTGTTGTATACTGAAGAACCTAAGTCTGTGCTGTCTTGTGCTCATTCTTTTTTTTTTTTTTTTCTTTCATCCAAAAGCAACACTTCTTTTCCTTTTTTCCCCCTTCTGTAGGATCCTTCCCTCTTCTGCACCCCCAGGGTCCCTGGAAAGCATAAATAATCCTTTTTTTTTACCTTTCAACCACTTTCTCTGCTGCAAACAAAGCTGGACACTGCAGGCTGCATTTCTAGGTTTCCTTCCATTTGCATGGAAAGTCACCCCTTCCTTCCTGCACTAAAAATGATACTGGGTGGAAGAAAGCCTCTCAATCTGGTTAACATACAACCCCTGAACCTCCTCTTAGTAATAAGCATGAGGTCTCCATCTCGTTTTATTGGCATCAGAATGTTAAAATAATCAATTCTAATATCAAGGGAAGTACTTTTTTTTTCCTTTTTTTGCAGTACCAGGGCTTGAACTCAGACCCCGCACTTGCCAGGCACGCGCTTATTCTACTAAGCTATCTCCCTGGCCCTCATGGGAAGTTCTGGATGGAGTTCCCTGGTCATCCACCACAACAATATCTCGCAAGTCCTACAGCACATCTGGAGAAATGGAATTTAACCTTTTATTTGCAGTAGCAGAAAACTGTCCCTTTTTGTCATAAAACTGATTTGCAAAGCATAATATGCGCAGAAGTGGCTTCTACCAAACAGAACCAACCCTATGTCCATGGTAGGATGCATAAAGCAATGAGTCATGTAGGGGTACGGTCACATCTAGTCTTCTGAAACCAAGCTGCAAGCAACCTATTCTCTCTTAATTTAATAGAACTATATGAATGGTCCACTTATCACAATTCTATGCTTTTAAATAAAACAGTGCATTTTAAAATATTATCTTACATATTTTATTTTTGATGTGTTTAGTGCACACCTCAATATGATACTAAGGAACTGTGAAGGAACTTTTATAATACCTTAAAGAATGATGACGTGAAAACTGGGATAAAGAAGGAAAGTAACACCAAGGTATGATTACTGGAAAGACACCCTAAATCCCTGTGAAATGTTCCATGCTACACGTCTCCCTACGAACTTCTGCAGCTCAACAAAATTACTTATGAGAGTCACAGAACCTATAAAAGGGAAAACTTGAGAAAAACTTCTTCCTGATGTCCCTGTCTTCATTGTGTGGAGGTAAATGTAAAACAGGAAAGATATCTTTAAATTTTATTGTGTTTTTCTATAACGAGCTCCAAGAGAATTCTATGCATATGTATTTCTTGACCACTGCGCTTATGACTGGATGGAGAACCAGCTAATGGTCTAGGTATTGTGTAGTTGTCTTGTTAAATACGTACTTGCTTCTCCTGGAAACCTGCTTCCATTCTCAATCATTTCTTACAGGGTGCTTTAGCGTGTGGTCAAGTACATGAGATTTCCAACAGGCTCCTTTGATCAATGGTTTGACCTCATTAACTGTTTCATTTGTTGGGCTATTATTTTTCTTATTTGTTAATGGAGATAATACCAGACCGATTTTTTAGGTTTGGAGTGAGGGTCAACTAAAATCTCTTGTGATGCTCCCAGGAACAGAATAATCCCTGAGAAGCTCCCTTCTGACTAACTTTATCGCCGGTGCACACTGTCGGTATTTATGTTCCTGCCCCACACACAGCACTTAACCTTACTACTTACGCTCGTAGCGATGCACAACATTCTGTCGTGATGGCAGCTCTGCTTTACAGAAAAGAGTCACGACATCACGGATCATGCAACACCGTGTCATCACGTTCAAGTTTTGGTGTAAATTTGTAATAAACACGTTCAGTGGTAGTTGGGAATCATGGTATTGTTCACTCTTCCTTAAACGGTAATCGCAGTTGAGAAGGGAGCTAACAAAATTTCTGCGTGTCTAGTGGGCACATTAGTCATAAGAAGCAAAAGTCATCAGGCGGGTGGGCTTCTGGGACACTGCCTCATCGAAGTCTCGTGGAACCGGGCATCCTAGCACAAGTCCTCTGCTCTGCTTACAAGGAGAAGGGAATACAAAACTACCCAAAACCAAAAGAACAGATACTAACATATGAACGTTCAGAAATTGGCACCAAGTATTTGGAGGAACAGTTCAGTTCACGTGGAAATAGTCTGAGAAGAAGAAATCATAATTTGTTTTTTATCCTTCCTGGCTTGACATGACCAGATAAAACCAATTTCTTAATTACACATGTTCTTGCTCCCACTTCAGGGCATTTCTATCATCACTTAACTCTACAGAGGTTCTTTACCTCAGTTAAATGAACCCACAGAGCATTAAATATTGGAGCTTTGTAAGACTAAGTAAGTCACTAATCTTCCAATTCTTAGTTCTACACCTAAACAAAACTCAATGATACAAGGTCCAAGTGAGTTTGCTCTTTCAGGAAGAGATTCATGAAATCTTGAAGCATGTTGTCTCAGAAAAGAGCCCTGCACAAAATCAGAAATCTGTTTGTATCTGAGCTTTGCAGTCTGTGAATTATGACTCTGGCAGACATTCTTAAATATTTATCTCAATTTGTTTGATTTAATAAAGGAAAATAATTAAATGGCAACATGAAATATTTTTAAAAGCTCTTGAAAATCAGAAAATATTATTTAGAAATAGAGTAGTCCACAGTGTCAACTTCACTCAGTCATGTTCATAAACGTGATCCTGGTCGCCAGGGAAGCATCACCGTCATGAGAGTATAAATTAATGAGCAGAATCTAGTTTTTAAGATGTAGACAGTAAGACAAGTCATGATTGATCAGGTGCTCCTCACAGAGTATTTGTTTAATAACAATGTCTTTTTCACATACTCAATTATTCACTGAAAGTTTATTTTTTGAGCACAGAATTAGGGAAAAAATAGCAGTGAATTATTCCAAATTTCAAAGCCAAACTCCAGATACAAGTTTGGAGTCTCATTGTACTATTATCTCTCTCTGTCTTTTAACTTATCCAAGCCCCAATTTCCTCATCTGAAAGAAATAGTATTAGCGACAATTTTAGATTGAAACGTGCATTTCAATGAAGATCCTGAGGCACAAAGAGAAACAAACATGATCTATTTATGGGGGGAAAACTTACAAACTGTCCATGAAAGAGACCTGGTGGTAAATAGACAAAAACTGAAAGCAGCTATTTCAAAGATGCTCAAAATGTAAAGCAAAGTAATAGATCTCAGGGGGGAAAATATCAAGGAACAAAATGGAAATATCAAAAAAAAAAAAAAAAGGAAAAAAATCCCCCAGTATATCTAAAATGAAACCAAGAAAGTCTGGAACTGAAATGTACACAAATAAAACTTAAATTTTGCTACAGGATTTGCTGCGGTGTGGGTGTGGTCGAGGTGCCCCCAAGAGATAGAGCCTTTGTTTCTAGGGGAGTGGTGGAACTCTGGGGGCAGGAGTGGTGGAAGAGCCTTGCCTCCGTGGGCTCCTAAGGAAGTCTGTGTGTGCTTCCAGGACAGTTCTTCCATGATCCCTCGAGTTCTCAAGAGAAGGCTGCCATGGGAGGAGCGACTCTGGTGGCCTCTGTCCTCCTTGAGCCCCTGGGCAGGGCGTGGCATCTGCTTTGACCCACGTCGCTACCCTGTGACACTCTCCTCTGAGGCTGAAGCAACGGCTCGCTTGTCATGGAGCTGTACTTGGAGCTGCTCTTCCAAGTCTGCCGCCCCAGGAATCTCGTGAAAGTGAGGCCGACGGCGACAAAGGCAGATGGCAGCGCTGAGCAGGCTTCAAGAGAAGGGAGTGAAATAGGAGGTTTAAGAATTAAATGAAAATGACTAGGAGTGGACAGAGCCCGAGGGGCTTCGGCGACACGAGCGAGCAGATCCAGGCTCGCACAGTGGAGGGAACAGAGGGGAAGGGAGAATAAGGAGCAGACGAGGAGCCCGCAGAACTCACGCCCATGAACTCCACAAACGTAGCCAGAGCGCAGATACACAAATCTAAGAACCTCAAGAACATAAAGTGACCTACACCACATCCATTATAAATTACGTTTTCCTAAGACACTATTGAGAGAGAGAGAGAGAGAGAGAGAGAGAGAGAGAGAGAGAGAGAGAGAATATGAATGGTCACATATAAGTG
>NW_004524783.1:2066161-2089147 GCF_000260255.1 Octodon degus
AGGAGGGAGGGAGTAAGGGAGGAAGGGAGGGAGGGAGAGAGGGAGGGAGGGAAACAAGGTGGAGGGGAGGAAGGAAGATCTCCAATCAACAACCTAAGTGTAAATTAAATCCAACGTGAGCAGAAACAATAAAACATAAAAACAAAGACTATCCCATGGAAAAATAAAATGGAACAATAAAACAATAAGAAATATCAGTGAAACAAAACCTGATTCTTGAACAAAACTTTCGCAACATGGACTAAGGATAAAACCTTAACAGAACCAGAAAAATAGTGGTGACATTACTGATAAGGAAATAGAAAAATGTTATAGAAGACTACTGTTACCAACTATACAACCAAAAAATTGGATAATCCAGATAAAATATCCCAAAAACTAGGAGAAAAAAAGAACTATCAAAACAGTCATGAACAAATGTAAAGTCTGAACAAACTCTAAAGAGATTGAAATAGTAATCAAAATCTTCTGAAAGAACAGATCTGAGGGGCCGGGGAGATGGCTCAGTAGAGTAAGTGCTTCCCTGGCAAGCACAAGGGCCTGAGCTCAATCCTCGGTTCTGAAAAAAAAAGAAAAAACATGTCGGCCCTTAGGACCTCACTAGAGAATTCTTCAAAACATTCAAAGAATATGAATTCCTTTTAGAAAATGAAAATTTGAAGAGAAAACTTCTCTCAGCTCATCACACAAGCTCGGCACTAACCTGATAGCAAAATTAGAAAATAAAATAACCTCAATAAAACAACAGATTCATCCATTATGAAAATGAAAATAAATAGCTTCAACAAAATACACCAGCAAACAGAATTTAGCATCAGGTCAAAAGAGCGATGCATCATGACTAAGTGGGGCTTCCTCTTGGAAAACAAAAATGATTCAACTTATGAAACATCATGAACTTAATGTACTCTGTTGACATAATTTGGGCACATAGAGGGTAACTACAATGAAAGCAGAAAAGTATTTGATGAAAGTCAGAATCTTTTCCTGATAAAATTATTCAACAAATTAGAAACCCAAAGGAACTAACTCAAAATAACAGAAGTTATAAATGAAAACCATGCAAGAAATATCATTCTCTATTGTGAAAGACTAAAAGGTTTTCCTCGAAGATCAAGAACCAGGCAAGAGTCATTATTTTCACTATTTCTACTCAACATGCTACCAAAAATTTTAGTCAAAACAATTTGAAAGGATAAAGAAACAAAAAAGATAAATATTTCTAGACGGAGGAAATACTATACACAGAAAATCAAAATAGCACTCAAAAAATAAACAAAACCAAAACAACAACAAAAACACAACATTAAAATTTACAAATAAGTTTGGTAAAGTAGTAGGATACAACATTATTGGACAAAATTCACTGAGAATGAGTAATTTGAAAAAGAAGTCCTTAATGCCATTCCATTTGAAATTGCACTGAATACTGAAAAGTACTCATGAATTAACCAGATACAAAAATCATAAGTAATGAAAATTATAAGACATTGATGAAAGAAATTACAGAATATATAAACAAATGGAATCCTACCCCATGTTCATGGATCAGAAGACAAAACTACTGTTAAGCTGTCTACAGTCCCTAATGTTATCTAGAGATTCAATGGAATCTCTACTAAAAATCTCTTGTTTTTCAGAAATAGAAGAACCTATCTATAAATTCATAAGAAATCTAAAGGGACACTGAATAGCCCCAAACAATCTTGATGAATGAACTAATATGACAGATCCACACTGCCTGCTCTCCAAACTTATTAAATGCTTCAGAACTAAAACACTGTGACAGGGATGGAGACAAATGGATAGACCAATAGAACATAATCCAACAATCAGAAACAAATTCTCTCATGTCCACATTCAAAAGATTACTTTTTAGGACACCAACACCACTCAGTGACAAAATGAATCTTTAAACAAATTGGAAAAACCACATCTATACATGAAACAAATAAACTGGAACCTTCTCTAGCACCATATTAAAAATTAACTTAATAAGGATAGTCTGAAACAAAAGACCCCAGACCAAAACATTTTTAGAAGAAAATATACTAAAAATAATTCATGATGTTGAATTTGGCAATAATTTCTTGGATATGACACACAAAGAATAGGAAAAAATGGACTTAGTGGAAAGTTAAAATTTGTGCATCAGAAGGCATTCCCAGAAGACAATTTATAAAAGGAGAAATCACTTGGAAATCATATGTCTAATAAGAGAATAATATCCAAAACACATAGAAACTTCCTAAAACAAAACAGAAAATACAAAAGCCCATCTAAAACTGTTCAAAAGGCTTGAATGCACTTTTTAATACAGTGAATTACAAAGCAATTCTCAGATTGGTAAGTGATTAGAAAAGAGTAAACCAAAGCCACACTGAACTACTTGTTCAGACTCATTAGAGTGACTCTCATTAAAAAAAGAAAAGAAATAATATTAGAAAGCAGTAGAAAAATTAGAACTCTTGCACGCAGCAAGTGGGAATATAAAATACTATGGCCACCCAGCAAAATTGTAAAAATCTAAATAGAATTAACATATGATCGAGCAACCATATTTTGTTTCAACAATTGGAAGAATTTAAAATAAGGTTTCAAAGAAACAGGTATAAAACCCTACTGGCATAATCATATGTACCACGGCTATGCACCAGACGCCACGCAGTATGCCCACATATAGATGAGTGGATAAGCAAGATGCACGCACTACGGCCAGTAAAGTATTATTCAGCTTTAAACGGGAGGACAGGGCGGGGAAGATAGCTCAGCGGTCTAAGCTCCTGGCTGGAAGGCACAAGGACTGGGGTTCGATCCCTAGCACCATAGCCGTGCCGGGCCAAAAACCCCGGCTGTGGTGGAGCACACCTGTTATCCCAGTGCTGGGGAGGCTGAGACAGGAGGATCACTTTGAGTTTGAGCTGCATAGCGAAACCCTTTGTCAAATTAAAAATCAGAAACAAAAACAGGAGGGCACTTTCGACATACACTACGACATGGATGAACTCTCAAGTAAGGGAAATAAACCAGTGACTAAAACACTTCTGTATGGCTCCACTTATGAAGTAGGCAGAGCAGTCAAAGTCACAGAGATGGCAGAATGAAGTTTGCCTTTATTGGGCGCGGCAGCAGAGCGAGAAGGTTGAAAGTCATCGTTTGCAGCTGTGGAGTCTCTGTCTGATCCGAAGGAAGGTGGGTGGCGCTGCGTGCTGAGGAGCGGGGGCAGCAGCGTGTGTTACACCACTGCGCTATGTGCTTAGCACTGCGGAACAGCAAACTCGATGTTATGCGCATTTCCACAATAAAATAACTCAGGGATGGGAGTAATAGGACTTTTTACAACAATTGTGAGGAAAAAATAATACATATGAAACTGTGTGAAGCCTGTCATATACTTTATTCAAAGTACACATGCCAGGATTATCTATTGACCAGAAACCAATACCCTATATAATTGGAGGGAAAATGATTTTCTTCTAATAACGAAAGATGACGTCTTTCTGTGAGTATATAGTCGAAACAGGACAGCATCGAACAAATATATGTTAAATGGAGAAAAGATGTCACTCCCTTAAAATTTTGCTTAATGAAAAAGTAGTAAGTAATAAGACAAATATATTCTAGAATTGAACAACAGAAGAAAGGTAGCTGAAAACACATTGTAAAAACTGGGACAAAATTAATTCAAAGAATACTACAACGTCACAGTAACAAAGTTTAAAACTTAAAGTGAAAAAATACTAGAAAAATAATAAGCCAACCCCAAAGACATAATATTTATAAGCAGTCCCAGTGTTGTAAGTCTTTGAATCATTTCACGGACAGAGATCAGCAAGTGGCAGTGAGGCTGGTCACCACACTCGTAAAGAAAGCACTACTGCACACAGCCACGTCTACTTGTGTACACGTTGTCACAGGCTGCAGCTCACCACTCGGGGAGCTGAGGGCCGGCAGGAGAGGATGCGTCACCCCCGATAACTCTAAGACAGTTATCATCTCAGCCCAGGGGGAGGTCTGCAAAGCACCGCCCCACACATTCAGCCCACTGAGGAATATCTTTGCACAAACAGTACTGAAGGAAAAAAGGATTGCCAGCATCTGCAGTTCAAAGCACTCAATAAATCCAATGCCTATTAATGATTCTTTTGAAAATGTTATTAAACTTAGAAAAAAAAATCCCTATCCTAACAAAGGCTCTATATAACAACTACAACAACTGTTAAATTGCCAGGTGAATTTGAAGAAGCTTTTTTTTTTTTTTTTAGGGAAAGGTCTACAGGATGTTCAGGGACTCACTATTAGATCAGACTTGTAGTGATCCGCCTGTTCACAGCCTCCCAAGAGCTGGGATTACAGGCGTGCGCCACCACGCCCAGTCTCAATCCCTGTCTCAGTGTGCCCTAGGGCCAGAGCCAGCAATATAAACCTGGGGATCGAACCCACAGCACATGTACCTGCTTGCAGGCGCTTTAATCCTCTGAGCTATTTGGCTGGCCCTTGGAGGAACAGTCTTTAAAAGAATTTAAAGAAAAATTACAATAAGGGTTTCTACTGTAACATCAATATTGGATGTTCTGTCCAGTTCAATAAGACAAGAAAATTGACAAAAGATATAGGAGTAGAATGGAAGAAATCAAAATGTTCTTAGCTCAGGTTCTATTACTTACTCACTATGAAAACAGTCTGAGATAAATTATTGAGTATGATGAAAGCGATTGGTAAAACAAATGTAAATAAGATCAACTTTCACAAAACACAAATCTTCTTTTCATACTCTAGTACACTCAAGAATGTAGTGTTGAAAGAACACATTGTGATCAGTAAAAAGAGCCAGGCCCTAACACACTGCACACTGTATGAGTCCATTTTTGTGAAATTTGAAAACTAATCTATACTGACAGAAAGTGAATCACTGGTTTTCTGGGGCTTAGGCGGGAAAATGTCACTGAACCGGGGCAATGAGCAACTCTCTGGGATGCCAAGACTGCTTTGCTTCCAGCTGTGGTGGGGGTGCTCGCACAAGCCCACGCCTTTGTCAAACCCACCAAGTGGTGCACATCCAGCTGGGGCAGTCCACTGTGTCTAAGCTGTGCCTCAATAAAATTAACTTATGAAAGAAAGATACACAGCCCTTCCACTTACAACCAAAAGTATAACATTTATATATGTTTTTTAAAAAAGGACTTATACACTAAGATTAAAGATATGAAAGAGTTAAAATAGAGAAGTAGAATTGCAACTTCCTTGGTTAAGCAGGGCACAAGAAGGTGGAGAAGAAAGAAGAGACGCTCAGACGCCTAGAATTGGAACTTCACTCTCAGACCTCCAGGTTCCTTTGAAGGGGTATTAAGATCAGAGGATAGATTTCGCAAGCCTGAAATATCTGCTGACTGTCGCATGGAGGATAGGTTTTAATTTGAACTTTTGGTGTGGGGCCTGTCAGCCTGCTATTGCAGGTACTGAAATATCTCATCATAAAACACTTCTCTGAAAGAATTCAGTGTGCAGTGACGTCACGCTAAGCAACACTTAAAATCAGAGTAGAAAACTCCTTATAGCATATGATTTTGATACTTTTTTGGTAATTTGAGTACCAAATAAATTAAAAAGCTGCTGCACAGTACAATCCTCCTTAACAAAAATATCCTTACCAGAAAATATACCTGAGAATATATTACTGCATGGATAAAACCTGAAGGAAAAAAAAAAAACAGTAATAGAACGACAGGTGAGGAGATAGAAGCAACAGGAAAAGGAAACTTTTTGAGACGTTTACTGTGAAGAACTGGTGAGAAATGCCATGAAAGATCACCGGCAAACGCCGCCGCTGGGCAGACGCAGCTCTGAGAGCAGAAGGGTGCTTCCTTCTGTTCAGTGTTAGAGTGTACTTGCCTTCACATCATCGTGGGGATTAGCCAGCAGAGACGAACTAAAGATGATAAAGGGCGGCGAGGAAGGAGAAGGGCGGCGGGCAAGGAGAACAGGAACGCTCCCTTGCCATAGAAGAAACAGGATGAGGCAAAATTGCATCATTCATGTTTTCGTCCTTGGTTGCCATAAGTTTAGGGGTTTCCCAGATTTTGTGCATGACCTTACTTTCTATTCCCGCAACTCTACATGCTGGGGACTATTTTATGAATTTAAACATTTTATACATTAAAATTTATCAATTTAAATATTCAATTTTGATACTCCTAAAATTATACTTTTAAAGGAATTTAGAAGACTTTTCTGTTTGACAGCGATAGATTTTATATTAAAGACCAAATCCTGGAAAAATATAACATAGTCTACAAGCAGGAAATGAAAAAAAAAATCTACTATATATATATTCTATCAAATGGTCATAACTTCTACAAATATTTCATCATTATATATTTGGAATTTAAGATATGCATTTTAACTGTTATAATATTCTAGAATTAAAGACAGACCATGAGCATAGCTTAATGGAGGAGCAAAATATGATATATTAAAATTATTCCCTCTAAAGCACTGTTGCCTTTCTGTAAAAAACTGCATTGTAAAAATACCCAGCTTATTATATGTCATATTATTTATTAATATTAAATTTATTTTGATGTTATAATCTAAAACCCTTCTCAGCACAACAGTGTAAAAGGAAACAGCTAAATGCTGATGACAACCAGTGAGACCATTGTCCCAAAGCTGGTACACACCTGATGTTCAAGACGGTGTACAAATTTGTTGTTGACCAACACATTTCACGTAGTGAGGTTGCTGAAGTTACCAAATGCAAGAGAAAAAACTAGGTAGGCATAAATGCAAAATTAGTCTTAAAATTTAAAACATGACATTGTAATGAAATATTAAATAATTTCCAGTATTCATACCCAATATATATGCTTCTGAGGATTTATCATAATTTCTATTAAAACTCAATAAGGCATGCTCTAGTTCCATGAAACCATTTTAAGAATGAAGAAAAAAGAGAATTTACTCAGTCATAAAGGTAAGTATAAGCAAAGCTTAGTGTTTGCAATGCAGACATTTCTTTTTTAATTATTTTAGTTAATTTTTAAATTATTTAATTATTTTAATTAATTTTAAAATAATTATCTTAATTATTTTTATTTAATTAGTTTAATTTTTAAAAATTAATTTTTAAATTATCTTTAAAAAAATTATCTCCAGGGTCTCACTACACAGATTGGACTTGTAGTGATCCTCCTGTTTTTAGCCTCCCAAGCGCTGGGATTACAGGCGCACGCCACCACGCCCGGTCTCAGTCACCGGCTCAGTGTGCCCCGGGCGCGGGCACGGCAAGGACTGAACCCTTTCTAAGCAGGTGCTTTAGACTATTTCGCCCGGCAGACATTTCTAATTGGTTGTATAATTTACTCTCCAAATTACTCTCACTTCCACATTCCACACGACCTTTCGAATGTTTTCCAGGGGGAAAACCCCAAGGAAGATGGCGAGGAAAATGTCACGGGAGCGCGCGTGGGAGCTCCTTGTTAGTCCGAGATAACGCTAATAGTCACGAGTGCTACCGAATGACTGACTGGGCGCCGCTATCACGGCTTATCGCTCACGTCCTGTTTTATGCACAGCAATGCAACAAAGATTGCAACTGCAGAGACAAAACGATCAGGCGATTCAGCACACGGCTCACTCTAGCCATGCAACTGACATGCCTTCTGAACACGCCAGGGGAAGAGGCTCTCGCTGCACCAGCCAAGTCCTTGAGGCTCGGTGGGCATGCGCAGTGCATTACCTTTTCGACTCCACAACCTCTCCCTATTGCTCAGCTTTCTTTCCAATTTTCCAAGAATGCTCTGGAACACAGCTGAGTTCTCCTTTGATCCCCGACCTTGCTTTGATCTCTGACCTAAATCAAGGAGTGCTACCTTGACAAGAACCATTCCTACAGAATATGTGGTATAGCATTCGGCAGTCATATGGATTTTACGGGACAAACAAATGCCTATCTTTGTGGAGATTTTAGAAAGCCAAACCTACCACGAAAGAGCTAGCTGACCAGCTGTCGTGAAAGAAATGCTCGTCGTGCTCAGAGGAGCTCGCTTCTATCCATCTGAGCGTACTCTTGGATGGTACCCTGTCGTGATTTTAAATAGATGATGAAGTAGAAGAAAGCACATGTCCTTCACTTCCAGGAGGCAGCATATTGTCACGCTACAACAAGACTGTGGCTAGACCATCGGCAATCTGGCACCTACCCGGAGAATGTTCCTTCGGTCTAAAATATACAAAAATACAAGCTGTCATATGAGCTTTATGTTTGTTTGAGATGATGTGCAAGCACAGTGTCTGAAATACTCAAAAATGATACTGAAAAAGTGATATTCACTGTAGTTCTTGATATTTTTGTCAGTTAAAAATTGAGTTACAATGCAGAATGACAACAGAACAATTACTTAATTTTCTGGCAATTCATCACGCCAGACTGAAGGAAGTCTCAGGAACAAAGCCTGAACTGATTGCTATTGTTTTCCTAAGAAAGATGTGAAAATCCACCCAAAAGATGACTTCAAGTCTCCTGCTCTTGCCTGGAGAAGTGTCTGGATTCCTTTAAAACTGGCCTCCACAGAACTGTAAAGACAACTGGCTGCTCAGAACCACTGATTTGAGTCAGTCCCTAGGAAGTAAGTAATGACATCCCTTGAGCTTATGAATCCACTCGGAGCTGTGTTCAATAATCAAGACCCCAGATTGTGTTAGGAAAGGGTGGCCAATAAGCTCAGATAAAAGCCAGCGCTTATATTTGGGTAAGCCCCATACATAAAGGGGCGTTTGGCTTCGAATCAAACTATGATGAAGGCCTTTCTAACCAGTCTTTTTATTGCCTCTTCATTGGCCTAAGTTCTGTCTCCCGGAATCCATATTCACGAAGCTTTCAGATCTTAGCATTTAAAGGAAGAAAAGGTCACTTATGTTTTCTCAACACTGCAAAGTTGTACTGATGATATTTATTTTAAACACCATGTATTTTTCCCTTAGCGGAAAAGCCTGTTATTATTACAGCTGAAAGCAATAACTCTCAAACTAGGAAACATTTCCAAATCAAAAACTCATGATGATCATGCTGTCTTGGTCCTAGCAAGGCTATTTCATTTATTTTCTTAATTTTCAAGTATGAGTGTCCCTTAAAGAATCATATATATATATATATATATAGAGAGAGAGAGAGAGAGAGAGAGAGAGAGAGAGTTTTCTACTAAAAGTGCCCATGTCTCACAGAAGTTTACAACAGCTTGTTTATTTTAGTAGCTTGGGGATTTTCTGGTGCAGTTTATCTGAACTTTAACTAATATCCAAAAAACCCCAAAGAGGAAGACTTTATGGAATTTGTTATCTTTTTTTTTTTTTTTTCCTAATTGCTTTATTCTGAAAAATGTCTAACCTACACTAACTCCCTACAATAGTAAGATGGATATTATGTACCAAGCTTCATAGTTCATCTTACCATATTCCAGCATTTTCTGTCATTCACTTACACAATGTTACCTGGACTCAAGAGCTTACTTTGATCCACAACACCAGAAAACATGGCCACATCTGTGCTCCTGCAGGAGAGATGCCCATGGGCACATCTGTACTAGATGCAGAGTTTGCAAGCAGGAAAAGAATTTTGCCAACTACTTCTGTTGGCCAACCAAATTTTGTTCACAAACAAAAGCATTTGTGAACTGAGGTATCACCATACTGCTTGGAAAGTTGGTTCCAGATGCCCAGATCTCCAGATGTTCAAGTTCTTTCCATAAAGTGATGGAACATTTGCATAGAACCTACCCACATCTTCCTGGCTACTGTGTTATTTACCCAAGTGGGTACTGTAAGAATTGTGTTACTTACAATACATCAACACAACACAAATGTTATGAAAATCACTTGTATACTGTATGACTTAAGAAACAATGACAGGAAAAAAGTCTATGCATGACCAGACCAATTTTAAAAACTGTGGTCGGTTGTTCCTGTGGCCGAGGGAGCAGGGGCTATGGAGGACTGAGAACGTGTGGCTCTGAGAGTGTATAAGCACATATATTCCCTAATTCTGAATTACGTTATTTATAGAGCTTAGGACTTTGGATCCCGAAAATACTCCAAACTGTGTCTTCCGTGAAGGACATCCCACATCACAGCAATGCAATTGCTGTAGGAGAAGTTTAGCAGTGATTCAGTACAAGTCTATTAACACTGAATCGACAGTTACATTTTCCCCATTGATTCAATAATGTTCTATAACGCTGGGAATATTTAGGTTATTTTATTTTCTCTCTTGAGAATCTGATCTAGGCCTCTTTCTAGAGCACTTCCCTAGGCTGTCATGGTTTTGAGCTCTTTTATTAACATTTATTAAGAGCCCAGGGCAATTATTTTGCATGATAGTCCTCCACTTGGACTTATATATCTTTACACATTTAAATCCATAAAGAGGAAATTAAGAAACAAATACAAATTAAATGGACATTTAATAGAATTAAATGACAATATCAGTATATATCAGAATTTACATTATATAATAAAAGCAATCTTACAAGGAAAGTTCATAGTGGTGAATATCTATGTCAGAAAAATAGAATGAGCCTACATAAATAACCAAAAGATACATTTCAAAATCTTACCAAAAATGTACAAGCTAAAATCAGAGCTTGTACAAGGAAGGAAATTATAAAGATCAGAGCAGAAATTAATAAAATGGAGACTAAAAAACAATACAAAGAAAGAATCAGAGGTAATTTTGAAAGAATGCATAAAATAGAGAAACCTTTAGGCAATCTTACCAAAAAAGGAAAGCAAAGATTCAAATGCAATTATAAATGAAAAATGTGAAATCATAACAAACTGCCAAAATCTAGAAAATTTTTCTAATTAACATAGATGCAAATGTAATTAATAGCATACAGTAACCTCAACAGATGCAGAAAAAGCCTTTGACAAGATCCAACATCCATTTATAATAAATCCCTGAAGAAAACAGGTGTAGAATGTCTATTTCAACCTGATAAAAGGTATTTATGACCAACTAACTGCCAGTATCATATTAATGGAGAAAACCTGCAAGTATTCCCTCAAAAATTAGGACTAAGACAAGATCGGCCACTTTCATCGCTCCTTTCCAATGTTTCAGTCCTTGAAACATTAGCCAGAGCAAGAGAAAGAAATAAAAGGGATACATAGAGGACAGGAAAAAATGAAAACATCATTACTTACAGATGTCATGATCTTTTCTTTAACCTCCACCAAAGGCACCTAGAACTGAAAACCAAGATGTACACTGGCCAATAATTACTTAAAGAAGTGCTCATCATCCCTGGCCATCTGAGAAATGAAAATTAAAAATATCCTGAGATAGCATCTTACCACAGAAAGAATGGCTATCATCAAAAAACTTAACGCTAACAAATGCTGGTGAGGAGCCCTACTGCACTGTGCGTGGGAATGTAAACTAGTAAAACTACTATGGAAAGCAATGTGGAGATTTTTCATAAAACTAAAACTAAAAATTCCATTCGACCCAGCTATCGTCCTCCTAGGAATCTTCCCAGCAGAGTTAAGATCAACACATTCTAGGGGTACGTGCATACCTACGTTTATTGCGGCACAATTTTTAATGGCTAGAGCTTAGAAACAGTGCAGCAGGTGAATCTCAGCAGATGAACAGAAAAGGCACACGTGGTGTCCATACAGGACAGCACTATCTCACCATAAAGAAACACAGACTTGAGACGTTCACAGGTAAGTCAACGCAACTTGAGGACTTCGTGTCAAGTGAAGTAAACCACACAAGCTCAAAAGTCACATGGTTTCTTTTGTGTAAGGACACTCTAATATATATCTTACATACACACAAAGGAAGAGCAAAAAGGGATAAATTGGAAATAGAATTTCAAATACTTCCCCAAATTACACAACCAGTTGCTTTAAAAGTATTTCAATATACATGCTGATTTGCTTCCTTTATTTACCCTGATGGCTCACCGGGTTTGCTGCCAAGGAAGTTTGTGTCATTATCTGTTTGTTTCTTTTTTGTAAGAACCTCTTTTGCTGTGTCTCAGAACTATTTTGCAGATATCGATACAGCGTGATAACTATTGCTATTCTCGTATTATTTGATAATGAAAACTTTTTTTCATAACATAAAAAAATAAACAAGCATCCTGACTAGTGTTCCACAGTACCACTGGGAACCAAAAGATGTATTTCACTAATAAACAATGACTACTTTTCTGGAAGTTGGCAGTATAAGCAGAGTGACATTTAAAACAATGGCTCAGTGCTCGCTGCTTATTCCTGCTAGATGTGCATCCGCAGGTTCTATTTCCATGACTGAATTAACTGCAATTCTGCTTCTGGTCCCTGCTGACTCTCTAGAGGAATATGCTGCCAAGCCAGGCTGGCAAATGTGGGCATGTCACCTTTGAAACATCAGAATACAGGGAGCAGGTGTTTCAGGGAGCCAGAGAGCGAGAGAGAAGAAACACACCTCCAAACACCTCTGGGTTCCAAGAGGTCCATTTGTCAAGACCTGGCAAACGCACAGAGCCCTCCATGGCGGGCTGTTTAAGACTGAATGAAACTGTGTTGGGAGCACTGGGCTTGCTTCTTACGCACACCTTTGGAGGTAATAAAATCCCAACTCATTTAGAGTAGATTAAGTGAAGTCTTGCCAAACTCAAAAATATTCACTGACACATCCTAATTACTCTTTGCCTCTCAGATCTTACCCAAACATTGTCAGGAGGCAGGAACTGTTTAACATACATGATGAGTGCTAAGAAAACCTAGAAGTGAGATTAGATGGCTTTTTTATGTATGCCGGACTGAAAAGGTAAAATGGAAATAACTGCAGTTTTTCAATAGGACATTTAGCATGACGTCACCTAATGGCACCAAGAAGGCTCACAGGGACAAAATGAGCAAGAAGCCAGATGTTTACTGGACATTTAATTTTAGTTCAGGATCATGAACTGTAAGCACATTCAAGTAGTTTTTGAAGGTTCGTCACCGAGCATGACACTCACAAAGGTCGTGCACATGGTAAGAGCGCGTGTGGTGTCCGTTTACTCTCCCTGTATGAACTGTAAGAGGTTAAGGGAAATCGCAGCGGAGAAAGACTGGCAGGGGCCGGGCCCAGAGGGGCGGAGTGAGGGGCTGGTACAGCGGCGGGAACGGAAGGCCAGGAGGGCAGCGAGAGGCCGGCGAGGGCCACCCGGCGGGCGCAGCGCCCTTCAGCCTGCCAGGAGCCGGCTGAGCACGCGACTGCCGCTCCGCCGCGTCGCACTCACGCAGATGTCTGCGGCCAGGTACACAAAGCAGAGCCCTCTGGGTGGCAACTTCATTGGCTAAAACATCACACTGCCTGTTCAATACCTATCAGTG
Organism: Octodon degus; assembly: GCF_000260255.1. NCBI lineage: Eukaryota > Metazoa > Chordata > Mammalia > Rodentia > Octodontidae > Octodon > Octodon degus. The sequence goes on from NW_004524783.1 coordinate 2,079,530, forward strand.
AGTACTTATCTGAAGAGAAGATGTCAGGAAACAGTTATAAGCAGAAGAGCTTCGGCAATTCTTAAAGCTGTGCACCAAAACACAGTTTTACAGTTAAGTTTAATCCTCTGCAGATTCCTGGATGAAATACCCTTTTATGAAAAGTGCATTTTCTTGCTATGAAAAGCACTGGCAGCTTAATGAAATTCCACCACGTTACAGGCCAAGGAACGCTGGCCCCACGGGGGGCACCTCCAGGACAGGGCGCTGGCGGATGTGCAAATACTGAGGCATTAAAATTGTCTGTAGAGTTTGTCTAATGAGCGAGTGTCTGCAGTCGGAAACACTAACCCTTCTGACTGGAGAACGAACCTTAAGCCATCGCTAAACGTCCTCCGGCTCAGTGGGCCAGGCGCCACACTTAACCTAAGTATCAGATTCCAGGCTATGACTATGAGGCCAAATTAGGGCAACAGATGGTAGTGACTTGTAAATACTGTGTCTCCACAAACTACAGGTGGCAGGTCACACCCAGCGTACCGTCTATTTTGAAAAGTAGTTTTCTTGGTACACGGTCGTGCCCCTTTGTGTATCCACTGTTACAGTAGCTTGCGAGGTCCACGTCAGAGCTGAATTGCAAAGGCAGAGGTCAAAACACCCACAGAGCCCGAGCCTGGTCCTTCATGGGAAAGCTGAGCCGCTTTCATCTCTTCTTTCGAGAGTCAGAGCCTTAATTTCTCTTTCTCTGCAAAACGTATGTATTAATTTCCTACTGTCACTGTAATAAATTAGCACAAACTGAGTGGAATAACCAAATGAAGCATCATAGGAAACAGGGAAAGGGATGTTTTGCAAATGGGAAGGAGCCCAAGGGATTTCAGGAGGGGGTGAAAGGGGGGAAGGGAGAGGAGGGAGAGGAGGGGAAGGAGAAGTAGGAAGAACTAGGTGTGGCTGTGTACTTGGACTCTTACCTCCCAAAGAATGCAATCCTTACGTACTGCAAACACGCAGTAATGAAAAAGGGAAGAAGAAACACAAATGTAGCGTTTTAGTGTTCTGAAGATCAGAATTTCTAAATCAAAGGGTAGCAGATCCGCTTCCTACTGGAAGCTCGAGAACAGAAGGTCTTTCCTCACATGAAAGGAGGAACAAGTCACAAGTGGGATGGGCCACAGGCTACGGGACGGCGGGTGGCAAACAGAAGGCAGGAAGCCTCAAATTCCAGACCAGAGCATTTAGACAACCTACATAGGCTGAAAGAGTGTTTTCGTCTCAGTAGATGTTAAACCAGAGCTGAGCTGATGAAAGATTAGTCTGGTTGAACTTTGGAGTTAGAAGAAGGTGGGATGACACACAAGGAACATTCTTTGTTCCATCTATCTTTGATTTCCTTATAGAAATGCGCTCTTCAATATTTCAGGCTTCAGAGGTCCTTTCTGCTCTCTTGTCCCTTTTCCCTTCTCTTCCTTTTGAATTTTCATTTCTACCAACGCACACATATTCAGACCTTGGCTCTGTGCCAAGTAAAATAAAACACAAGTCTATGCCTTGCGAAGCTTGCCTCCTACTGTGGAAGAGAGAAACATTAAACAAAATATTAGGGCTAACCTTCACTGATATGTGAATGGGAAAAACAAATCAAACAAGGGTGTTTGTGTGTGTGCACATGCACTTCAGCTTAGTGCAAGAAAACGTGGCCGAGAGTGTCTCACAAGGAGCCAACATCTGAACAGATGTGGAAATGAGCCATCTGGAAAGAGGATTCCGGGGAGAGGGAGCAACACGTACAACGGTGCCGAGGAGACAAGAGCCTTCGTGAGTGCCAAGCAGAACAAGGTGGTGAAGGAGGATGGAGCCCAGGAAGAAAAGCAAGGACAGTGAGAGCGGTTGGGGGGGTGCGGGTGGCTCAGTGGCGCGCAGAGCCTCACCTGTTCCTGCAAGGATGCTGGCTGCACCTCGTGTCCTGGGAGTGCCAAGGCTTCCAGCCCCCTTTCGAATGGCTTACTCTGTTGCTATGCTGAAAACAGGATTAAGAAGAAACAGTGGGAGGACCACACACACTATGTGCAAGGTTTCGCAGCGCGTTAGGGAAACGCACACATATTTTGGGACCTAATGATCAGTGTGATAGAATTGGAGGTGATAGTTATAGGAGGAGACTTTAGAAGGTGGTCAGTAAAGGACTTGAGGGGCTTGGGGGACCCCGCTAGGCTCCCTTGCCCCATCTCTTCTGCTATGTGAGGACATGGTGCTCATTGATCTTTCCCCTTGCCCAAAGCTTCCTACCCTATGAGGACAGCACACAGGCACCATGTGAAGAAAAGGCTAGCCCCAGGCAGTGACTGGGCTGCTTCCTTGGTCTTGGACTGCCCAAGTTCCCACACAAAATGAAAATTAATTTCTGTTCCGTATAAATTGTACAGTGTTTCACATGTTCTTAGAACAGCACAAAGGGACTAAGGAAGAAGGTGAAGGCACTAACACGAATGAAAGACTCGGGGGGTTAAAATCAGAGTGGCAGCAACAGACAAAATAGAAGTGACTTGATTCTGTGTATGGCTCAAAGGGAGACAATCGGGCCTGCGTTCTTACACACTGACTTTGAGATCACCGTGCAGCGTCAACTTCTCTACTAGGCTTCGAGCAGGGTCCACATTTTATCAGTCCCCGGCCTTTTGTAGCCAGGAGACCTGTGTCTCAGAGGGTGCATATGCTCTGTTTGGGACATGCTATTCTTGGTCACTCAACACAAAGGAAATAAACAGCACACAGAGAGCCACCCAACTCTTACAGAGATGACTTCAGAGCACTTGCCATTTGAGTCAACGACCAACTATGTGACAAAACATTTTCTGGGACAACTCCCAAGCTCTGCCTTTTGCCAAAAGCCCTACAGGCCACAGTTTATTGCTATAACTTCCAATACTCTAATACAGTATTATTAAGCGCTGAACAATTCTTTATTCCATAAAAGTTACTTAACATGCTCTTTTGGTTTGAAAACAAGTAAACAAAACCCCAAAGAGAAAGACATAACTTAGAGAACTCGTGTAGCTGGAAGTATAAGCACATTGTGTCACTGGTTAGGGTTTCTTTAAGTGAAGAGGGGAAAAATGCTCTTTGCTTCTAAGCACAGTATCTTGGAGACTTACAATGGATAGGAGAGCTGATAACTGAGTATTCATTCCCTAAAGCAGACATTAACTAACAGAGACTTTCTCAGCACTGAGATGTCAGACAATGTAGCTCTTCGCGGCAGCAGCAAAGTGTTGGCACTGAAGTTCCATATTTACATAAAAGAGATCATAATTTCTTGCCACAGGAAACAAAAGTTTGTTTAGATCTCTAATTTTTCTGATAAATGAGTAGCGAGAAGATGAGTTGGGGAAGCAGGTAGGGTTCTTCACGGCACCCGCTAAGACTCAGTACATCTGGATCTCATTGGGAAACAAACGTCCTCGATTGGAAGTTTTGGGCCTCTGTTCTCTTAGCTGAGAAATGGGCCTGAGGTGAGCATCCTGACTCCATTTCTAGTCTTGAGGGCTCCATGTGCGGTCACCACAGTGAGCAGACCACATGGGGAGGCAGTCAGCAGCCCTGGAGCTCAACCTGCACAGCCAATTTTCTGTACTTCTGCATAAAAATCAGGGTATCCAGAGAGCAACCCAACAGCAGCAAAGCCCCTGGAAGGTAGAGGTCCAAAACCAAGACAAATGAGTGGGTAGGGAAAAGCACCCCAGGTGCTGGAGGGACTGCATTTCAATATTGGCATCGAATGCCAGTAAAAGTCTTTGGCAGGGTTTTATGAAGCGTTTAAGAGCAAGCAATGAAAAGGACTGACAAGATGATTTCATAGAGAGGGCAAAATGGTAAACAGGAAAGGAGCAGAAGGCGATAACGGGTATTTGGGGTTGGAAGTCTGGAGGCACGCAGGGGAGCCAATTCGCACTGCGCCACTGTTGTGCATACATTCCCACAGTGGCCGATGCAGCAGTTCTCCCCTACAGACTGGAGTGCACCTGGGTGCGCCATGGGCAGGAAGCAAGCGCAGCTGCCTGACTCAGTGACCAGATCAGACACTCTTGTGCTCTGGCTTTTCCTTTCCAACCTGTGCAAGGCCTTCAAAGCAGGTGTTTAATGCACACTTGCTGAAGATGACTGCAAGGTAAATACGTCAGTGAAGCGCATCTAATGTGAGGTCAACGCTTCGTGCACCTCCAGAACTCTACATCAACTGGCAAAGTGGCCAGTGCGCGCAGGAGCGCAGCAGCGCAGTGACATGCAAATACAGGGTGAAAAGAAATTCATGTCCACAGCGGGCCCTGCTACTAGGTCCAGCAAAGTGAGCTGAAGCAGGATGGGCGACTAAAACACGAGAATGAGAAATGGCGAGCATCCTTGCTGTCCTCCCTGCTGCACGCTTCGCACAGCACGAGGATCTGAGCAGGAAAACTGACCTCTAGAAACTGGGTTCTGCTTACCTAACACTATTCTAGGAACACTGAGAAGGAATTATTTCTAACACAGCCAGTCTTCAGGTTTCAGTAACCAAGGCGCTACAAGGTCAAGGTCAGCTCTTTCCATGACTGCTTCATCTTTGCAACAATATTTTGTGGGGCTCAGTGTCATGCTGCAGCCCCCCAGGGTGCTACTTCTCTGATTCCAGAGCGCTTGCAGATTTCTCATAAAAGGCAAAGGCCTGTTATCCCTCCTACTCGTAGGTGTTCACGGGCAGCAACAGACAAAAATTCGTATTCCTCCGCGGGCCACGGTGTCAGGAACACGGAACGTGTGGATCCCGGTACTTTGAACTATAAATCTGGAGGTGTCAGGCAAACATGTAGCTTCCTCAGTACACATGCAAGAAATCTGTAGCAAGACACGTGTGCAGAAGAATGGGGTATCTGATAATTCAGAAATCATGAGCTCATCACTGCCTTGTTAAATGTAGCAAAATATTAAGCAGCAAAATCCTCATCTCAATGCTAAACATGCACCTTAAATTGGAATCCATCCCTGGAACTGCATAAATAGTAAAGAGTATTTGCAAAATTTTGCTTATAATGCTCTTTTTGGATCTCGCAGTATCTGAAGGAGATAACTAGCTGACTGTACTTGCAGTAATAAACTTTTCCAATTATTAAAATTTTATTTTAAAGAGTAAAACTAGCAAAAACAGACAAAAACAGAGTAACAAGTGACAGCACAAATAGTAGTTTCAAAACAAAAACAAAAGTTTTAACAAATGGTTATGTTAGATACTTTTATAATCAAATCTTTTGCTCAGATTAATAAATATAGGTATGCAAAATTAGTCCAACAATTAAACATTAATGCTTACTTTCAATACACTTTTAATTTTTTCTTGTCCTTTTTATTTAATTTTTTAAAAAAAATTATTTAAAAAGAGAATACTAAATGATAAGACATTAGAGATGGTACCCATCTAGAAGAACAAGATGAGAGGTAGCCAACAGTGGTGTTTGTACTGAACTTTGTTGTCTTTGATGCAATTGCTCAGAATATAGGTAATAGCCGAGAGTTAGTCAATGTGAACATTTTAAACACTAACTGTTACTTTCCAAAGACTGAGGCAATGAGAAGGGCAATCACGTCAGCCGTCCCGAATATACACTTGCGTGGTTTCTCCTTTAGTTTCTCTTCTTTCCCTTCCCCTGCCTTTATTGTTTATTCCTTATCAGTTTCTTTCCATTTTACTATGTCTCTTATTCCTTTCAGATTGCATTTATTCTCTCAGGGTCTCGTGCTAGGGAGACAACATGGTATTTACACATGTGGGTCTGATTTATTTCATCTATGAGTGTAGCCTCTAGTTGTATCCATTTACCTATGAAGGCCTCAAGTTTGTCTTTCTTTATATCTGAGTAGAACTCCACTGTACAAAAATACCACATCTTTTTTATCCGTTCCTCGGATAATGGGCATTTGGGTTGTTTGTAAGATTTGGCTAGGACGAATTTGATCTCTTGATCAACCGTCCACAGGCTCGGCCCAGTGGCATCGCATGTAACCCCAGCACTCCAGGTTGACACGTAAGCGCAAGCCCCATCCTCAAAAATTAGCAAGTTGGAGAGACCTTGTCTCAAAAATAAAAATAAATAACATATCTGTTATACGTAATCCAGTGAAGAGATTATTGTAAAGGCTGGTTTTACCTTTAGAAATAAGCTTTAAAAAATTTGTCATCTATAATCTGACATACCCAAAGAAAATACCAACTATCCCTGTAAGTGGGTGTGTTTTTACAAAGAAACTCCTGGTAAGAAGCCAAGGGGTATGGTGACTAAATGGGCAAACGAGCCAGTTAAAGAGAGCGGCTGGCACAGGGTACCAGAGCAGGATGCTTCGGACACAGCAGGATATATGGGCAGAAATGACTTCACTTAATCAACGAGCATTGATTTAAGAACTTTTGATACATGAAATGCTCTACTAATGGGAGTTTTGGGGATTTTAAATCCTAGTCATTTAGCATCGTATCATTTTAGTGAAAACGTTTCTACTTCATAGCATCATATGAAAATCTTCATCAGGCATCTCATGGCTACACATTTTATTTATTGATCCTCATGTAATTGCAACCAGGCCTACAAGGGACTGATAGCAAATCTCTCTCCCCTTTCATCTCTTCCTCCTTCTTCTGTAGGAGCTCAGCACCATTTTCAGGGAAGCAGCGCACATCAGAAAGACAGTGCCTCACTTGGAATATTGAGTCCATGGTGGATCGTGGAAAGAAGCATCTGGGAGCCGAAGCAAGGGCGCTGCCGATGGAGTGGCTGGCGCAGGAGGCTGGCAAAGGTGGACCTGAGGAGACAGGCGGGTGAGAAAGCAGGGAAGGAGGGCGTGAGGGGCCTGGAGATGGGCCCTGCCCAGGAAGGAAAACTGTGCGCAGACTGGGGTCCTTCGGCGGTGAGGAGGCAGTGAAGCGTGCTGAGGCCGAGTCCCAGTACAGAAGGAGAAGTCCCGGCCCTTGTGCGCATTTAAATGCATTTAAATCATGGTACTTAACCTCTCCTATTGAGGGCACCAACGCATCCCGATGGGTTTGTTGTCTAAACATAATTACGTTTGGAATAAGCAGCTAGATAACTACCTGCTTATGAAAATTCAGTGCAGCATCATTCAAATTATAAAGAACTGCGAAAATGCAAACTCAGAGGCTAGAGCAGCCCTGACGTGGAGGTACCAAGAGTCTTTCAGTCCACACACACCATATAAGGACACCTACTCCTTAGCAGTCTCCCCTACCTACCCTAGAGCAAATCTAAACGAACTGTCTACGCACAGGAATCTCTGTTATGTCCAAGATAATTACTAGGATGCAAGCTTGAGACAAAAAAAAAAAAAAAAAGCCTGGGACTGAGAAGCTAGGTAAGACAAGAGACCAGCTACCCTTCAAGGGCCCTACTAACTTGCACCACATTTCAGACAAGTGATTTCACTCGCAAAGTATTTTAAGTAGTTTAATATGTTGCTTTGTCAAATGACATAGAGCATTCTGGGTTTTAAAAAAATAAATAAAAACACACAGCCTCGTCTTTGGTAGGATATAACTCCAGTGAAGCGAAGAAACAGCAGAAAAGCAGTATGTCCTGACTTGGACGTTGCCAAGAGGAGAGGAGAAAGCCTCCCAGGCTGCAAGTCTAATTCTTGGAACTGACATCACCACCTGGAGCTCCACCTCAGCATACTTCTCTAGAACCGTCTCGAGGAATCTCATGCTGAATGTTAAGTGTCCACACTAAGAGCAAGAAAGCCTTAGTGCCTTTTTAGCTCAAAGAGCTTTCCCTACACTTCAAAGCCAACATAAGCAGGCTGTCTATCAGCAATTAATACTGCAGAGAAAGTATCACTACTATTGAATTGCAGAGCACAGTGTCTACAAGGTAGAAAGGTCTTTGTTCCAATTTCCTATTTTGCTAAAGTGGGTTGCTGGGCAGCTGGAGGATTCCTGAAGGCCGATGCGTGAATGCGCAGCTCAGGATGGCTTGCGGCTGGTATCTCAGGAGACTCCTCTTCGTGGCTCTGAGGCTGCTGCCTCTCTCACCTTCGTCCCGAGCCCTGCTCCTTGGAGATCTCTGGTCACCTCTGTCAATCACCCCGAATTATCAGGAACAGAAGCAGCAGAGGAAATCCAGCCCACCGCAGGGGAGAGGGCATGCAGCCTGAGGGGCTTGGTGAGACATGATTCCACCTCTCAGGACTGCAGCTGAGGACCAGGACTTCATGTACTCATTTGCTATGTTTATACTAAGCATCACTCAGCACTGGCCACGGCACCTGCATGTTGCCTTTTTCAGAGGCTAGGCATACGGTAGGCTGGCCATTTCTTTTTCCGGAAACTTCAATTACTTTTATCATTGACCTTACCTTTTGAGGTAAAGAGAGGCCATTTTTCACTTAGGAGACAGGCTTAAACATTACAATGACTAACACTCTTATTAATTATCATCGCTATTTGGTGCTAAGGCTGGGACCCGAGAAGCCGAATGCACGAGGCAGACACTGCACCGCTGAGCTATACAGTCGCTTGTCCTGGAGGTTATATCTTTAAAGCTCCACTAACACTCCACTTTTGAGTAAAATTTGCCACATTTTTTCAAAACTGGGACCTACTGATGGTCACTTCACTCCTGGCCTCACACTCAGAACTTTTCTAGTTTTACACAATCTGTAAGATACAATACCTGTTGAAGACAATGAATATCTGTTGTCTAAAATTAGAAGGTAATTACAAAGACTGTATGTGTGACTGGGGATGTAACATATGCTGCTATGAAGGGTGAACGCACGTATTACTGGTGCCTAAGCGCCTTACTGAGATCAACACTTCGCTGACTTACTTTACTTTCCCGGTGGATTTGTGCATACGTGCTAAGTGAAGCCGTCACCATCAATACCTTGGCTCCATTAGCAGAAGAGCCCCCCACACACCTGAGTGACACTGACTGTAGGTCCATATCATCAGACACTTAAAATGGAAAATAAGTTAATTACAACAAACTTTGATTTTCTTTATTTTATAATGTAAAAAGTACATTTTTGGAAGTTAACTCTGATGTAGGTAAAACTCTATTATGAATGTCCAGTCCAAACATTTAACATCATAAGTAAAACATAACAATATTTATACAGAAATAGTTATGTACATACAACTTTAAATGGAAAATAAGTTTGAGCAGAACTTACTTCCAAGATAACAGATACCTAACCAATGGTGGCGAGTACTTTCTCAAAGATAGTTTGACCCAGAAAGAATGGCTGTCATCAAGAAATCACCCAACAACAAATGTTGGAGAGGCTGTGGGGAAAAAGGAACCCTTCTCCACTGCTGGTGGGAATGCAGACTGGTGCAAAAACCATTATGGAAATCAGTGTGGAGACTCCTTAGAAAACTAGGACTGGAAATCCCATTTAAACCAGCTACCCTGGCAAGCACAAGGGTCTGAGATCAATCCCCAGTTCTGAAAAAAAAAAAAAACAAAAAAACAAAAAAACAGCTATCCCCCTACTGGGAATTTTCCTGGGGGATCTGAAAACATCATATCATAGTGATATATGTGTGCCTATGTTTATAGCAGCACAATTTGTGATAGCCAAATCTTGGGAACAACCAAG
>NW_004524783.1:2090872-2093035 GCF_000260255.1 Octodon degus
ATTTGAAACTGTCTCATTGCTATTTATTTTTCAATAAAATTATGGGAAAAAAAGACAAGGAAGAATTAATATCAAGTCAGTGGAAAAAAAATAAAATAAAGATATTTTGATCTATGAGGCACTACTAACAGTCTGTTTGTCCAGGTGGGAAAGAGACTCGAGCTCCGCGGAGGACTTCACTAACTGTCTAAGATCTAGAGCCCTGATCACAGAACTATGTCTGAAGAGCAAGAACCAGAATTGCCTGCAGCAGAGAGCAGTGGAAGAGGCCACCCAGAGTTAGAGGGCGAGAGGACAGCGCTCAGAAGCAACAAGATAAGGAGCCTTATTAGACTTTCAGGGATCACTTAATCACCCCCAAGATGTTCTGCAAGGAAACAAGGCTCACACTGACGAGGAGAAAGCCTTCTACAAAAGAGTGTCCAGAGAGGAAGGAGATGCAATGACCACACCTGTTGGCAGCAACAGGTATGACAATGTGACCGTCATCATCAGCAGTATAAAAACAAGCCCTTCCATGTTTATGAAGGAGCACCAGGATCTAAACTCAGAAACAGGGAGAGACTTCGGAGCATCTACTCCAGAAAATCTTCACCAAATGTGAAGTACATGGTAGACACATGGACCGGGAGGTGACGTACGCCAAGAAGCCCCGTCAAGTCTTGAGTGTTTTATGGATTGCAAAATCTGACTTGGTACTGATGACCATCAGAAAGAAACATAAAGCCATCTATGTGTCACTTGGAATAAACTGAGGCGCTTCTGTGCATTTCAGAATAAAATGTCTTCTGAGGAAAAAAAAGATATTTTCATCTATAAGTAGCCCACAAAAAGTCATAATTTTCAATTTGTTTACAAGAGAAGACAATTTTGAAGATATCTGCATATGATTTTATTTAAAAAGATAACCAGCCTTTTATAAGACAGTTAGCAAAATATGAATGAGTAGGATAGTGGAAAGAAGAGAAAAAGCCCATGAGACCCGGGAGCGACCCAGACAGAGACCCCGAGGCTCCTGCTGTCTGGTTCTGAGGAGCAGACACTCGCCCTGGCTCCCCGAGAAGCACCTCCACTGGACCCGGGTGTGTCACTCACATCACTTACTTTGCACACCGGGGTGTCACTCACATCACTTACTTTCCCAGTGACCCATTCTCCATCCATGACACAGCCTTCCATTCTCCGTGGCTACTCTTCCACGGTGTGTGGCTTCTGAGTCACGAGGCTGCCTCACCCGCAGTCCACGAGTCTTCAAGGCAAACTCCAGGCCCTGGCTACCTTCAGCCCCACAGCCAACGTGAAATAAGAGCCATGCAGTAGCTTAGTAAATACCTGGCAGGTGAAGGAATGAGTGTTTATAAAAATCAAGAGTATATTCTTTATTACATGATTACAGACAATAAACCTCCTTATCTGAAGATTGATTCGCTATCCTGGATTTCACGTAGTATATTCTTTATTCATTTTCATGACATTTTGCTTTCCCAAGACATTGCCTTATTCATTATGTCCCAATGTTGGACATACTTCTTCTTTTCTAGTGATCGCAATTAAACTAAGTTTCCCATGAGGTGTTTCCAATACAGGCAACCAGGAAATGAGCAGTTAAGTGCTAAGGATTAACGAATACATAAATGAAAAACAATTGAATCTTGACAATAAAAATTCATCATGGTCCAAAGAAAACCATGACAAAAAAGAGAAAATGCAACATTTATGGCGACAGCCCCTAAATCTTGATGTTGAATTATACACATATTATTTTTGTATAAGCCTACTGTTTTGCAATCTAAGCCTGAATATTTATGTGATCATTTCAGCTCACATTTTCCTTCTTTGACAGCTCCTGACCCAAAAAAACAGGGTAGCGGATCTATCAAGAACTACGTTCCCACCAAGAATCTGGAAAGCAAGGATTGTGCATCACTAGCGACTGATGAATGAAGGACAAATAGAACTACTGTAGTTTTTCTCTAATTCAGTCTCCAACCTGAGTGAGAAATGAGTAACATTGGTGTTGTCATTCTCTCCTTCAATCACGATTGGCATTGAGCATATAGGAAGAGATAAACCATTTGGTTGCTTCAGATTTTAAAACATTTTTTTTCTCAGAAATAACAATTTGAACACCTGTAATCCCAGCTCTGCAGAGGCTGCAAACAG